>NC_053022.1:544871754-545154768 GCF_003073215.2 Triticum urartu
CTTCTACATCAACACCATAGCCTCTCCGATGAAGTGTGAGTAGTTTACCTCAGACCTACGGGTCCATAGTTAGTAGCTAGATGGCTTCTTCTCTCTTTTTGGATCTCAATACAATGTTCTCCCCCTCTTGTGGAGAACTATTCGATGTAATCTTCTTTTTGCGCTGTGTTTGTTGAGATCGATGAATTTTGGGTTTATGATCAAGTCTATCTATGAACAATATTTGAATCTTCTCTGAATTCTTTTATGTATGATTGGTTATCTTTGCAAGTCTCTTCGAATTATCAGTTTGGTTTGGCCTACTAGATTGATCTTTCTTGCAATGGGAGAAGTGCTTAGCTTTGGGTTCAATCTTGCGGTGTCCTTTCCCAGTGACAGTAGGGGCAGCAAGGCACGTATTGTATTGTTGCCATCGGGGATAACAAGATGGGGTTTTTCTTCATATTGCATGAGTTTATCCCTCTGCATCATGTCATCTTGCTTAAGGCGTTACTCTGTTTTTAACTTAATACTCTAGATGCATGCTGGATAGCGGTCGATGAGTGGAGTAATAGTAGTAGATGCAGGCAGGAGTCAGTCTACGTGTCTCGGACGTGATGCCTATATACATGATCATACCTAGATATTCTCATAACTATGCTCAATTCTGTCAATTTCTCAACAGTAATTTGTTCACCCACCGTAGAATACTTATGCTCTCGAGAGAAGCCACTAGTGAAACCTATGGCCCCCGGGTCTATCTTTATCATATTGATCTCCTACTACTTAGTTATTTCCTTTGCTATTTACTTTGCCTTTATTTTACTTTGCATCTTTATCATAAAAATACCAAAAATATTATCTTATCATATCTATCAGATCTCACTCTCGTAAGTGGCCTTATAGGGATTGACAACCCCTATTTGCGTTGGTTGCGAGGATTTATTTGTTTTGTGCAGGTACGAGGGACTCGCGCGTAGCCTCCTACTGGATTGATACCTTGGTTCTCAAAAACTGAGGGAAATACTTATGCTACTTTGCTGCATCATCCCTTCCTCTTCGGGGAAACCAAGGCAGTGCTCAAGAGGTAGCAGGGGTCGTCTAAGGCAGTGGAGCGGGGGAGGGTGCGGGGGGTCGTCGGCGGCGGGGGAGGGTGCGGGGGGTCGGCGACGGTGAGGGGGATAGCGATCGAGATGGAGGGGGATCGAGATCGAGGGTCCTCATGAATATTCAATATTTTTTCATATTGAATATGAAAAAATATCATCAATAAACATAAATAAATATTCATGAGGACACTAGAACAGAAGAAATATCATTTCAATATGCAGAAATACAATCGAGAAATGAAGGCTATAATTTAAATACAATCGATCTTAGCTAGCTATATGTTCACAATCTTCTTGCCCTTATTTTTCGTAAATGGAGTTCTTCTCTTGAACGGACGTCCTTTAGGTAGGGTGGTCCTGCTTCTTCTTGTGGTGTATGCTGCTACTTCATCATCGTCATCATGTTCCATCTTCGGGTCGCCGTACTTGTCGAAGTCTTGCTCATTGGAGACTCCATCCATTCCGATGATCTTCATTTTGCCTCTCCTCACGACAACACGACTGGGTTTTGACGGGTCGGTAATGAAGAAGCATTGGTCCACTTGGGAAGCCAGTACCCATGGCTCATTTTTTGCGGTGACGTTTGCGCCCGTGGTATTGGATTTGTCTTCGGGTATAACCATGGTGGTGAAATACCGGTCTTCTTTTATGACGCTCTTGGCCCATCTAACACGGAACATCGGGACCTTCTCTCCAGCGTAGCTTAGCTCCCAGATCTCCTCGATCCTTCCGTAGTATCTGTCCTTGTCGTTACCGATGTAGGATTCCATCGTTACCCCGGAGTTCTGATAACCATCGCTCTTCATGTCCTTTCCCTCGGTGTAGAATGTGTAGCCATTGATATCATACGCCTCATACGTCATCAGGTTGTGCTCGGCGCCCTGTGACAAGGCGACTATGAGTTGTTCTTCCGCGGAAGAATCCTCATGTAAAGGGTACGACAGAAGCTTCTGCTTGAACCAACGCGTGAAACATGAGTTGTGCTCTTTGATTATATCTCCGTCTGTCCTCTGTTGGCCTCAGTCATTGTACGTCTTCTCAATAAAGGTTTTGTGCTCTACCACCCAAGGATCGACAACGTCTATGTGTTGTAGCGCGACTAGGTTTGCTCTTTCAAAGTCGGTGAGTCAACCCTCGAAGTCGACATGCATTTCGCGGTGACCCTCACGGTGACCCCATCCAGCGAGCCTGGCGAGGTGCCTGTTGACGGGCAGACCAACGGGGTTCTCGATGCCTAGAAAATTCGTGCAGTAGGAGATGCACTCTTCGGTCAGAAAGCCCCTGGCTATGCTTCCCTCTAGACATGACATGTTGCGAACGTATCCTTTGATGACACCATTCATCCTTTCGAACGACATCATTCTATGCAGGAACATCGGCCCGAGTTGGATGATATCCTCCACGATATGGACCAGCAGATGCACCATAACGTCGAAGAATGCGGGCGGGAAGTACATCTCAAGCTCGCATAGTATCACCACGATTTCTTCCTGTAGCCTTTTGAGTTGCCTCACGCCAACCGACTTCCGAGAGATGACATCGAAAAAGTTGCATAGGCCAAATAGCGTTTCACGGACGTGCGCGTCCATGATCCCACGGATTGCAACTGGAAGTATCTGCGTCATCAGCACGTGACAGTCGTGAGACTTCATCCCGCCGAACTTCTGCTTCCCTGAGTCTAGGTATCTTCTTATTTTCCCCGCATAACCGTAAGGAAGTTTTAATCCTATGAGGCAGGTAAAAAACTGATCGATCTCCTCCTGACTTAGAGTGTAGCACGCGGGAGGGAAGTCATTTCCGGTCTTCTTGGCCTTTTTGCCTTTGTGACGAATTTCCGTGTCCTGCTTCGTCTCATCATCATCATCATCATCATTAGCGTGAAGCTCCTCCCTGATGCCCATGGATTTCAAGTCTGCCCTTGCTTTCGGCCCATCTTTGGTCCTCTCTGGCATGTTGAGAAGGGTACCAAGCAGACTCTCGCACACGTTCTTCATGATATGCATGACATCAAGGCTGTGAGGCACACGGTGGATCTTCCAGTATGGCAAGTCCCAGAAAACAAACCTCGTTTTCCATACCTTCAGCAGCGGCTCTGGAGCCTTTTGCTTGTTTCCCGGCTTTGGCGCCTTTTGCTTCTTTCCCGACAGTGGACAATCTTTCCAATTTTCAACAGCTCATCTATTTCCTCGCCGCTCATCGTACGCGGGCGTCCTCGGGGTTCGGTTTCACCGTCGAACAGATCCTTGCGTTTTCTCCACGGGTCATCGTCGCGAGGCCACCTTCGATGTCCCATGAACATGGTTTTCGAAGACCCGGGATCTCTATCTAGCTAGCGATACGTTGTGTCATCCATGCACCTGACGCATCCAGAAAATCCATGGACCACATGCCCCGCGACATATCCGTAACTGAGATAGTCCTGCACCGTCGTGAGCAGTGCGGCTCTCATAGGGAAATATTCTTTCTCTGCAGCGTCCCATGTATTGGCTGGCGTTTTCCACAGCGTGTCTAGCTCCTCTTTTAGCAGCCCCAGATACAGATTGATGGCGTTCCCTGAATGTTTTGGCCCTTCAATTAGCATACTCATGTGAATGTACTTCCTCTTCATGCACAACCAGGGGGAAGGTTGTACATCCACACAAACACATGCCAGGTGCTATATGTGCTTCTCTGGCTGCCAAATGGATTGACTCCATCGGTGCTCGTGCCCAGCACGATGTTCCTTGGATCGTTCCCAAATTTTGGGTGTTTGAAGTGCAACGCTTGCCACTGGCTCCCATCCTTAGGGTGACTCAGCATCTTGTCTTTTTTATTTATCTCCGGATCATTTGCGTCATCTTCTTGCTTCTTCTCCTCCCTATCCGCGTGCCAACGTAGGAGCTTTGCTACCTTAGGGTCCGTGAAATACCATTGCAGACGAGGAGTCATCGGAAAGTACCACACCACTTTTCGAGGAGCTTTCTTCCTCTTCTTATATCGAGTGACGCCGCACACCGGACATATGGTAGACTCCGCGTGCTCGTCCCAATAAATGATGCAATTGTTCATGCACAAATGGTATTTCACGTGCGGTAAATACAGAGGACACACAATTTTCTTCGCCTCCTCGAAACTGGTCGGGCACTTGTTCCCCTTGGGAAGACGTTCATGCCAGAATGACATGTTCTTGTCGAAGCATGCGTTGGTCATTTTCTGTTTTACCTTCATCTCCAGAGCCATTAGCGTTACTTTCAGGCGTGTATCCTCGGGCCTGCATCCTTCATACAATGGAGTAACCACATCTATCTCCAGTTGATCCAGCTTGGCTTTCTCTCGGGTGGCAGCTCTTGCGTTATTCGTCTGCTTGAGAAGCAGCTCTTGAATATGAGGGTCCTGCACCCAGCCCATCGATGGTCCATCGTCGTCTGCTCCGGCATCTTCATCTTCATGATCATGCCCTTCGTCTTGATCTTCCTCATCATCATGTCCAGCATCTCCTACATGATGACTGCGTACAGCATCACCGTCGTGATCATGTCCTGGAGATTCTTCGTCTTCTCGCCCGCCCTGTATGCGATGGTTATCTTGCTGCCCTTCCTCATTTCTTGCTCGGCCCCCATGGACGACTTCATAGTCATCTTCGTCACCTTGCCACCGATAGCCATCCATGAAACCACGGAAGAGCAGGTGGTCCCGCACCTGCCCGAAATCCGGGTCCGCAATAAGGCTCTTCAGCTTGCATCTTTGACATGGACATCTTATCTCCATCTCATTCTTTTGAAGCATCTCGGCCTTCGCGGAGCTCAAAAACCTATTCACAATGCCTCGGTCATCATGCGGACCATGGTCGCCTGCGGGGTAGAGCAAAACGATATTTTAGAACCAAGAAAAAAATTGGCATGAATTTCCCTAAAAATAGGACCAAAAAGAATGCATAGTGCCAAAATTCTTGCCGAAACAGAAATGAATCAACATTCCGGCAAAATATTGGCAACTATCGCATTTCAAATACCGGTACCTGCAAACACAAACATATATGCAACACCACAAACATATGCAACACCACAAACATACATAGATCTAGCTAGGCCATAAAAAGTGCATGTGCACGTTGTTGGAGGGAGAAAAAAAGTAGATCTACAACATAAAGAAAGCTTTCCCCTTACTTACCTATCAAAAAAGGTAATTTAACCACTTAATTTGGATGAATTATGGTGCAAATGAGGTGAGGAGGAGGAGACAGCCGAGACAAGCTTGGAGGAGGAGGTGGAGAGAATGAAGTGGGGAAAGTGAGTGTGTACGTGGCTGTCCAAAATATCTAGCTGGTCCCAGGTTACTAATGGCGCACCACCTACAAATGCGCCATTAGTAACCCTGGTTACTAATGGCGCACCAGCTGGTGGTGCGCCATTAGTAGTTTTGCAAAAAAATGATAGTAGTGGTGCACGGGGTGAGTGGTGTGCCATTACTAGTTAAAACTAGTAATGGCGCAATGTGCCCTGGTGCACCATTAGTATTTTTGGAAAAAAATATGTTAGTAGTGGCGCACCATGGGTGTGGTGCGCCATTAGTGTCTATCACACTAATGGCGCACCAACACATGGTGCGCCACTGCTATATACACTACAAAAAAAGACACATCCGTGACATTTTGGGCCGAACGAAAAAAAATTATGTCATACATATGACACTTCTATGACGATAATTGTGACAAAACCCGGTATTATCATAGATGTGGTGGGCTCCTACTTCTATGACAAAAAATCATGACAGAAAATGGGCTTTTCGTCCTGGGCGGGCCGGAGATGCAGCTGCATGACATTCTTTGGGCCATCCATGACGGAAAAAACCATGGTAGAAGGGAGGGTGAGAAAAATTTCGGGGAGTTCCCGGTTACGGTGGGAGGTCGGGGGCCGAGCGATGCACGTTTCTCTCATACACGTACGCGCGTGTGTGCGAGGCGTTGGCTCTAACTGAACCCGAGCGAGGCGTTGGGCTCTAACTGAACCCGAGCGATTGCACTACAGGCTACGCGTTACTGAACCCGAGCGATCGATCGATGGCTGTTAACTGAACCCGATTGAGCGATTCCGTCGCTACTGCTGCTAACTCAAGCCGATCGATGCTGCCTCTGGGATGAACAGTGAGCGTAGCGGGGGGGGGGGGGGGGGGGGGGGGGGGGGGGGGTTGGATGAACAGTGAGCGGTGGCGTTGCCTCTGGATGAACAGGACCCCGTGGTGTGGTGGAGGGCTGGATGAACAGTAGACGGTGGAGGGGTGCTCGTGGAGGGGTGGTCCAACAGGACCCCGTGGTGTGGAGGGCTGGATGAACAGTAGACAGTGGAGGGGTGGTTGAACAGTAGCCGGTGGAGTAGCGCGCGGTGGAGGCTGGAGGAGGTCGACGGTGGAGATGAATAGTATCCCGTGGAGTCCCGTTTTGCGGTACACCACACCCCTCTCGATGAACAGGACCCCCGTTTCGACCGTAGCGCTCCAACACAAGTCCGTTTCGTCCGTTTTGCGGTACGCCACACCCCTCCCAATCAACAGGACCCCCGTTTCGACCATAGGAGGTCCGTTTCCTCTGTTTTGTGGTACGCCACACCCCTCCCGGTCAACAGGACCCCCGTTTCGACCGTAGGAGGTCCATTTCCTCCGTTTTGCGGTACGCCTGACCCCCCCCCCCGATGAACAGGATCCCGTTTCGAACGTGGCCGGTCGAACACAAGGCTGTTTCCTCTGTTGTGCAGCACACCAGGCCTCATTTCCATCGCCTGTTCTGTCCAAGCCCTCCCGATGAACACGACCACGCATTCCGTTCCGACCCAGCCGGTTGGCTCCCACGCGTTCCGTTGCCTCCCGATGAACACGACGCATTCCGTTGCCTCCCCATGAACACGACGCATTCCGTTGCCTCCCCATGAACACGACAACGACGTTGTTTCTCTGTTCCCACCCAGCCATGTACATGAGCCCTGGCCGTACGTATACGCGAGTAGGCGTTCGAGACCCCGCCCGTATGTACACACACTACTAGGGAAAAGCCTATACACAGAATCTTACCAGCAGCGCGCTTTAAAATCAGGCGCTGCTGCTAAGTAGCAGTAGCGCGGGTTTTTAACCCTCGCTACTACTAAGTTGATAGCAGTAGCGCTAGTTTTTTACCCTCGCTACTACTAAGCGGTCTCTACCGTGCCCCCCGGGACATGCCATAGTAGTAGCGTGGGTTTTTAACCCTTGCTACTACTAAGTTGATAGCAGTAGCGCTGGTTTTTACCCCTCGCTACTACTAAGCGGTCTCTACCGTGCCCCTAGGCCATGCCATAGTAGTAGCGAGGGTTATAAATCCGCGCTACTACTAAGTTTTACCCCTCGCTACTACTAAGAGGTCTCAACCGTGCCCCTTCGGGACATGCCATAGTAGTAGCGAGGGGTAAAATCCCTCGCTACTACTAAAGGTCCCATTTTGAAACTCTACCCCCCCCCCAAATTAGCAAATGATAAAAACTTCAAAAATTAAAATCCTTCGAGATGTAGTTATGTTACTACATATACTAGTTACGAAAACTTAAAAACTTAAATTTGGACATGTTTTGCAAAAAGTGTATGGAAAATGTAAAACGGCTACAATTTTTGCATACGATGTCAGAAAAAAAATGTATAATATATCAAAATGTTCAGCACGAAAATCCGCATACGATGGAGACCGCCTACGGCCTGTTTACAAATTTTTAGAATCCTCAAATTCTAAAAGGAAAAAAAGTTATGCTCAAATTTCAATTTTTCTAATTTTGGTCAAATCTGGTCAAACTGTGGTCAAACTACTTATTCAAGAAGTATTAGTGTTACTAAATAATTATTCAAGAATATTAGTGTTACTAAATAATTGTTTCAGTTTTTTGGAATTTTGGTCAAATCTGGTCAAACTGTGGTCAAACTTTGGTCAAAATGTGGTCAAACTCCTTATTCAAGAAATATTAGTGTTACTAAATAATATTGTCTTTTAGAACAATAGTTTTAAACTCAAACAGCGAAATGTGTGACTTCATGCTCAAGCTAAACTCCCGAGGGTTAATAGGATTGACATCTTACTATTGTTAGGAAAACAACAAGTGCAGACTTGGAATCGAGGGAGAATAGAACCCGGAAGTTAAGCGTGCTCAGGCTGGAGTAGTGAGAGGATGGGTGACCGTCCGGGAAGTTAGATGATTTGGAATGATGAGGGGTGATTAGAGATTAAATTGAGCAGTGATGAGGGTGATTAGAGATTAGAGGTTAAAATAATTCAGAAATTTGAAAATTCGTGCAAAAAAATCGAAAAAAAATTCCGCGGGTTAGTAGTAGCGCGGGTTTTTACCCACGCTACTACTAACGGACGTAGTAGTAGCGCGGGTCGCACCCGCGCTGCTGCTATACGTTAGCTGTAGCACCTTATTAGTAGCGCCGGCCCCCGCGCTGCTAATAGGCCCAAAACCCGCGCTGCTGCTAGGCTTTTCCCTAGTAGTGACATACGTGGCCGTATTTTCTTTCTTGCACCCTGGCCGTTGTACGTACATGTACATGCTACGTGCGCACCTCTACTACGACACGTACACGCCTCTACTACGACACGTGCGCGCCTCTACATCCACCAGTATATATGTACGTACACGTTCGCGACCAGAATGACAACGCTACGTACGCTTCGACCAGGCGGGTCTCGACTGTCAGGCACTTCCTTGCGTGCGAAGATGTAGCTGGTGGGTCCTAGCAGTCAGGGGGGCAAATCGTTTTTTCTTGCCCGGACGCACTTCCTTGCATGCGAAGATGTAGCTGGTGGGTCCCAGCAGTCAGGGGGCGAATCGTTTTTTTTT
The DNA here is from genome assembly GCF_003073215.2 of Triticum urartu. Taxonomy (NCBI): domain Eukaryota; kingdom Viridiplantae; phylum Streptophyta; class Magnoliopsida; order Poales; family Poaceae; genus Triticum; species Triticum urartu. The sequence goes on from NC_053022.1 coordinate 544,880,675, forward strand.
GCCCGGACGCACTTCCTTGCATGCGAAGATGTAGCTGGTGGGTCCCAGCTGTCAGGGGCAAACGTTTTTTTCACGAAATACAGTGGCCCGTCTGGTGGGTCCTAGCTGTCAGGTGGAGGAATCATTATTTTCCGCGTAATAAGGAGGCACTTCCTTTGCTGCGGCCGTGGACCCAGCTGTCAGCCTCTCCATGTACAGTCCACGTCCGATGGAAGTCGTTCCTTGACCATGTTGATCATGCCACACCGAGAGCACCAGGGCGGTGGACGACGGCGAGGCCTAGGAAGGGGAAGACGCGGCAGTGGAAGCCCGCACGGAGAGGAGTACGAGGGTTCACTGGTCCGGCTGCGGTGTGAGGCTGTCATCGCCGCAGGGCCTGGCCAGCAGTGGGAATAGTAGGGGGTGGTGAGGCCTCCGCGGCAGCACAGCCAGCCACGAGAGGCAGGAGCATGCGGCACGACTGGCGCTGCTTTGGGCGGCTAGAGCAAGAAGACCAGAGGTTGAAGAAGCACTACGGCCGTTGGATGGACATCGTACGGTCAGTGGAGCTAGAATCGTTCATATTGACTAAAGTTGACAAAGGCCCCCGTCCCAGTCAACTTAGTAGGCTCACAAGTCAGGCTCCCACCATGGTGGGTCCCAGCTAGCAGGGGGAGTATTAATTTTTTTGTGCGTAATAAGGAGGCACTTCCGGTGGGTCCGAGCTGACAGCGGGGTGAACGTTTTTTTCGCGAAATACGCTGGCCCATCCGGTGGGTCCCAGCAGCCAGGGGGGAATGTTTTTTTCGCGAAATAAGGTGGCCCGTCCGGTGGGTCCCTACTGTCAGGTGGAGGAATAATTATTTTGCGCGTAATAAGGAGGCACTTCCTTGCGGCCTCCTGGACCCAGCTGTCAACCTCTCCACATACAATACTCTTCCAATGGAAGTCGGTCGTTGACCACGTAGACCACGCCGCGCCGAGAGCACCAGGGCGGTGGTCTGGACGACGGCGAGGCCTAGGAAGGGGACGACGCGGAGCCAGGGAAGACACAGCAGTGGAAGCCCGCACGGAGAGGAGTACGAGGGTTCACTAGTTCGGCTGCGGTGTGAGGCTGCCGTCGCCGCAGAATACCAGGGGGTGTGGGTGAGTAGAGGGATGGCCTGGCCAGCGGTGGGAGTAGTATGGGGCGGTGAGGCCTCCGCGGCATCACAGTGACACGACCGGCGCTGCTTTGGGCGGCTGGAGCAAGAAGAACAGAGGTTGAAGAAGCACTACGACCGTTGGATGGACATCGTACGATCACTGCACCTAGAATCGTTTATATTGACTAAGTTGACAAAGCCCTTGGTACGTGTCAACTTAGTAGGCCCACAGCTCGGATTTGGTAGAGAACATATAGCCCATTTGCGATTTGTAAGAATGTACATCCCATTTTTTAATTCTAATGGAATTTACTATAGCCCATTTACAGTTTGTTAAAAGTACAGCCCAACTTCTAGCTAGGACAACGATTAATAATTTCAAACAACCGCTCAAAACAGAATTCAAAAAAATTCCCACATTTTGATGGGATCCGAAATATTTTATCCGAAATTTCTAGTCAGGTTAAATATAATTTCAAAATAAAGTTCTATTACGTTAAAATCCAACGAAATATTGCGCGCGCAACAAGTAATGAAATTAAAATTTTCAAATTCCAAAAATAATATATTTTTCAAACTAATTACGTGTTTGGTGCATAGTAACTGTCCAGTTATTATAATTACATCACATTTATTATTTCTTAAAGTCCATTTTCTTGTTAAGCCTAATGCATACCTCCTAGGAAAGTTTGCAGCCTAGCGGGGCGGAGAATAACAAGTTGACCCGGATATTGTGTACAACTGTTGGCCCAGTTGCATTACTGATGTTGAAAAAAGGCCTGTGTAGTACAGTACAGCCTAACATGGTTACTCAGCCCACATTCAACGATGCCGGAAAGGCCCAAACAAGGCTTCTGTACAACTTTTTGAAGTCACTGAGCTCAACTAATAACTTAAGAAAAAAGTTAGATTACAGTGGAACCTAATTAAAAGCTTTCACGAGCAAATAAATAATTCAACGGGTCCCACTTGTGCGTGTGTGTGCGCGTGTGTGTGTGTGTGAGAGAGAGAGAGAGAGATAGATAGATAGATAGATAGATAGATAGATAGAGAGACCCATCGGTCGATGCTCGTAAATACATCTTTCAGCCATATGCATTGCTGATGCTTAGTAAAAACTTATATAGTTGACACGATCATATAGAACATCATAGCACACTGAACTTGCATACAAAAATTTCACGCAGGCGGCACAATCAGGATGGAAGCAGTGGATCGCTACGGGAAGGGCTATGTTGAAACCAACGAAGTCGTACATAACGGTTCATCGTCTTTATCAATGACGGGGAAATATCTTGAATGTTGTGCAAAGAAAACAGACACACAACACAATAAGTTCTGCTAGCACATTAAGTTGACGTACAGCCCTTTCTAAAAAAAGTTCAGGTACAAAATTAGAACATGTCACAATCAAATGTACTGGCATATCAGTGCTTCACACCCATAGCTCGGATTTAACTAGTATCTGACAAGATTCAGTTGTTACCTCAAATTAGAGCACATCCAGGCAGCCAGCCTTGCCTCTTCTCCCAAAGAAGCAATGGCCTCCGCCGTGCGATGGAATAGGCCCTGTGCCATCCATCGTTCCGAGCAACACGGGGAAAGTCTGATGTTGACTCCTGTAATGGACGTCATCGACGAACCCGGGCACCAGCGGCGGCGGCGGCACTTCGATTGATGGATTGACCACTTCTTTGACATGCACGAACACTCGATACAGGTACATCCCTAACGTGGTCCACGGCGGCCTTGGTGGCGACGAATAGTAAAACCCCGGTTCCTGCACCGGTATCTCAACACCAATCACCTTCGGTATGGTGGACGGCTTCTTCATCCATGCCATAACCGTCAGAGCCCATCTGTCTGGAGGAACAAACATACTTACGAGCTCACCTCCAAGGTCGTTGATAAGCTCGTTCATGGACTCGCTATTCCAAGCATGTCGAGGCATGCCGTGGAAGGTAAGCTTTGTTAAAAACTCAAGCTCAGAGGGCACCGAGCCCCATCCTGGGTGCTACCGATCAAAGCTCACCAGCGCGCCATCGCAGAACAAATGCGTGGAAGATTCGAACACATGACTGTAGTCGAAAGTTGTCCGAAACCTGACGAAGAAATTAGCCGGTGGCGGACAGACTTCGACGAGAAAGTCACTTATTTGGATGCCGTGCGCAATGCCAAGAGCTTTGACAAGGTCGTCCGGCGAGACGGAAGGCCGGTCGCCGTTGATGGTTACCATCAGCACTTTGTCGGCAAACTGGTCGTCAAGCGCCGCCATGGCACTGTTGAGCGACAGCACGCGGCGACCGAAGGCAGGACGGACCTCAGGATCTCCGTCTCGGAGATCCGCATTGACCGGCGACATGATAGTGCGCTTGAGTACAGGGAGTACAGGAGGGGGATTTGGGGGAACTGGAGTAGGAATCGAGATTCCAGAGGTGGGGGAGGGGCAGGAGACTGGGGATGAAAAGGTAGCATGAATTTCGAGCACGCGCCAATATGCTCTCGGCGCGCAAGCGGACGAGAACACCGGTGGCGCCCACATGTCGGCCTAAGAGTCCTTATTCTTTCTTTTTTGGAGAGCCCGACCTTTTTCAGGATCTTTTGAGAGCCCGGCCTGAGAGTCATAATTGACCTGTTTGGCATTGTGTTACTACTCGGCCCATATTCAATGACACCTCACTGGCCCAAACAAGTGTACATCATCGAAAAGACACTGAGCTCAAATTATATAACTTGAAAAAATGAGATATACTCTGAACACTGGAGAGTGGTGATGCCCTCATTTAGCCCACCAGTAGTTCGAGATAATAAATAGTTCGAAACAACGATATATACAACATTCAAACACTGACTAGTGACTACTACTGACATAAATAGCAAGACATGATAGTTCATAAGTCTTGCTACACCACCAAAACGCACCCATCTGCAGCGCTCAGACTCTCGTGATCCAGACGAGAATGACATTCTAAACAGAAGCAACTATTACATAGTAAGAGTGACATAGACGAGGATGACCAATTGACAAGGAATATGCATAACAAAAGAAAGAACTACCCATCCAGAACCAGCAGCAAAGACAACAAAGTCATTCGAAGAGATGATCCAACACCATCATAATTTGCAGCCCCGCTTCAGCGACCAGTGATCCGGAGACACCAGTACTCCACCCTTTCGATGCAACAGCCCAATTACCTATCAACCTGAAGGCTTGAACCACATCACTACCTGTCATAATTGAGACATCCAAGGATCAAAGTTAATCTGGATGCCTTTGTCATTCTCACCTTCTTTTGGCTGCTGGCTGTATCGTTGACAATCAGGGGAGTTTTCTCCCGAACTCCTAGGGCTCGCCGTGTAGACACAGTTTTCCATAGCAAACAGAGCCTATCTGCCATCAAGGTCCTTGCCAACGGTGATCTCCTGATTAATCGAATAATTGAGTCCGAGAAACAGAGAGTGTGAACCAAGGTTGTTTACCCACCTCCAACTAAAAAATCCTAAAGGCCCCAACAAGCTAGTCTCCTGCTCATAGACGTAACAACCACTGTCTGGATACTCACGTATTACATGGTGCTTGTATATAGTGGGGGTTTTGTAATATAACTTTTCCGGCTCATGTGTCCGAATGATCATCAGTCTTTTGCTGTCGTCTGATCGAGCGAGGAACCAGTTGTGCTTCCCTGTTTTTGGCAAAGGTGGTGTGATTACAAAGGGCAGTAACTGTAGGGACACTTCATCATATCAAAAAGGACAGGCATTGTTAATGTAAGATCAGCATTGTTCAGAGTATGAGTAGGATAATGCAAGAAACAGCATTGATATGTCCCTGTTGGAACTGGGAGGAAAATACAGGGAAATGTATACTGGGTTCGAAAATATAGAAGTGCCATGCATGTTTATACTCATGTTATCTCGCAATCGATTCTTCACAGGAAACTACCATGCCATGCATGTTATGTAGTCATGTTCTGTCCTCACAAACAAATTCTTCAAGGTAACTAACAGACCATGCATTGTCATATACCCATGTTCTGTGGGCAAAAATTTTGTGAGGATATTATTCTAGCCATTGATTGCTGAAGGGCGAATATAGGTATGTACACATGGTAAGCATTGCAGGATTTCACTACTTCCAAATATAGAGTTCTCCATATGCACATTTACTTCCCTAATGTATGGTTAGATGAAACCAACAATGTGGTGCATGTTTCTACATCACGAAAATGAGGAAACTAACATGGCCATTGATACACACTCATATTTAGTAGTAGTATATAGATTACTGCAAAATAAGGATAATATCCATATATTCCTAACCGTTTGATTATTCAGGGTACAAATTGGCTGTAATGACATGGTCACAATCACATGAATTAACTCATTCAAAATACAGCTGATTTACGGCGTCTTTAATACATTGCCATAGTTCTACTCAAATTCTGCTCAAACGGGGATATGCCAATCATCACAAAAATTTCAAACAGTGTCATGGCGTCATCATTAACATGAGACAAAAACAACTTACACGCGCCGTCCCAGCAATACGTGGTGCCATCTGCTTTGTCGATCGCGTTGATGATGCCATTGTGTTCAATAGCATCACAGAAGTGTGTATCAGCTTTGACGATGATCCACTGCGAGCTGAGTTGTCTCCAGCTAAAGAAGGCACAGACGTAAAGATAGGCGAGTCCGCGGTTGAACAAGGCAATGAGCTTGAAGTCTGCGTAATTCGCATGTCGTGTGGGCACTTGGCAGATTACAATCTTCTGCAAAACAAGGTCCATCCAACTGATGTAGTAATCTAGATGACTTGGACCGCGATGGTAATACTCTATATAATCCAATGGAGGAAGGATAATCTCATGGGAGGTCTGGAAGTTCACAAGCACCAACTTTTTACCATCTTCTCTGAAGGCAGCCATCCTGTGGGAGTTCATGCCGACCCAGTACATACCTGCCAAAAAGTTTTGGGCTATGGTGATCGGATCGATGTCGAGGGAAATGATGTATGGCGACCCACTACATACCTGCAAAGAAGTTTCGGCTAATGGAGATCGGATTGAAGTCGAGGGGCATCATGCGCGCCTCCGTATCATGGTGAGCCAATCTCGCAAGACCAAATAGCAGCAAGCAGGGTGTCTTGAAAAGCTTAGGCCTCGCTTCGACGATGGCTGTGTGCATGTCCCTCGAGTATGCAGCCAGCCGCAGGGCGCTCAACATATCCATACACGAACAACAGAGGTCGAGGATGTCACTATGGAGATTGCTCCAATCGCGGCTCATATGGATGCTACGCGGTTCGCGTTCGGCCATGGTGGAGTTTGGAAGGGGGCTTGATTTACGGGGGAGAAGGATGTCGGGGCTGGAGCGGCTAGCAAGGGAATAGGGGTACTGGGGGAGGCGAGTGAGGCGACGGTACACGGGGGCACAGTGAGATGGAGACGAAGACGGAGACAGAGAAGGTAATGGAGATGGAGTGGTGCTATGGGAGAGGAGAGGGAGACGAGGTGAGGCGCAAATGTGCTGTACAGCGGCGGTGACAGACTGCACAGTGCACAGGGTGAGGCTAACTTTGGTAACCCGAACACGCCGCCTGGACTAGTGTCAGGCGCAGGGTGTTTTCACTTCACTATGAGGACCGGATGAATAGTATTTTGACCATCAAGTGTACCACAGTTGTACTACTACTACTACTACTACTACTACTAGTAGTAGTAGTAGTAATAGTAGTAGTAGTAGGAACATGAGTACTCCAGTATTGTATAGAGGAAATAGGTCTCCTGTGCTAGCATGCCTGTTCACTTCATCGTTCAGGTATCATCCATATTGCGAGCATAACCAAATTCTCGTGCATGCCCAATCAACGCCCTGCCGCGATGCATGCAGTGGTCGTTCTAGTGCATCAAGGACGGCATGCAGATCGTTCCACATTTAAGAAGAGGACAAATGGAAAGGTAGAACGCGGTAGCAGAGGAAGAGAACGCTGGCTAACGAGGCTGGGAGGGGATCGAGCAGGAAGTTAATGCTCCACCCCTAAAGGTTTTGGGAAAACCTGATTTTCATAAGGTGACTTATACTCACCTAAACGGAGGGAGTATTCCTTAACCAGAGAATGTTGTGTCTCCCACTCACGTGCTAAAAAAAACTACGACACATTTTTTTATAATTTTGCATAGGTCCCACCTATCAGGAAGGATGGGCACGTACACAAACAGGTACGACTCATCAGTCTACCCGCATAGCCTTTTCGTTTAGTCTACCTAGTCGTCTAATCAACTGCATGCACGCCACTTCTCCCATTTACTTCTCCATCGGGAACCGATTCTCCTCGGCTTCTTCACCTCCCCTTCGTCTTCATTTGCATCCAAACCCCATACATATGCAAGCCAATCTCCACTCGCACCGAGCCTAACCTGTGAAACAGTGGGCAAGGGGAGAATTTGGAAATGGACACGGAAGTAGTCTTTACAACGCATTTACTACGTGATCAAACTCATCTTACCTGCTCATCGGAGGAAATCCGAGTGCCCCTGAACATCGGCATCTCAAGGGGCGTCAACTTGCAACTACGGCCACGCCGCGCTGGAGAGACCCCCGAGGAAACATCCTCGTGCGTTCCATGGAACATCAAGATGCATTTGTATGAGTAGTTTATCTTGTGAGAGAAAAGGATGAATGAGGGAAGGCCTCTAGAGATAGAGATGGACACTACTACTACCAATGTGCTGGACCGTGCGTTGCAATGGATCCGAAGTAGTAGAATAATACTTGTTCACATGCTTGAAATATAAACACTCTAGTTTTGATATACATGTGTCAGCAGACATGACAGCTTGTCCATGGAAGTTGAACCATAGCGACCATCACGTTTCTTGTTTCTACCACTGCCACACCCACACGCGATTCCCACGACGCTGCTCCATCCCATGGCATGACGTCCCCCGACGTCGACATGGATCCTCTGACGTGGCTATCACTGCCTTGCCCTGCCTTTCCTTCGCTGACAGGTGGGACCCACGCTTATGGGTCCCACATGTCAGTGACAGAATGGTAGGATTGTTCGCGTCAGGGGATCCTCATCCCCCCGACATGCCCCTCATCCCTCTCGGCCCCACCGCTCCTCTGCCTTTGTGTGCATGACATGCGGGCTAGCTGAACTGTGGCGACCATCAACTTTCTACCACAGACACACCCGATTGGACGCGGTTTGCCTGCTCCGTTGCTGTGCTCCAATCCATACTCCCGCACCATCGAATTTTCATCCAGCGGCTGTGACACATTTCGTCCCGGGCATCAATCCTCAGCTGGAGTACTGATGTACTCCCTCCGGTCCTTTTTACTCTACACATTGGACTTTCCGATAGTCAAACTTTGCTAAGTTTGAAAAAATTTATATTAGAAATTATTAGCATCTATAATATCTAATAAATATAATATGAAAATATATTCCAAGATGAATCTAATGATATTGGTGTTGTTGTGTGAATGTTTATAATTTTTTATATAAACTTGGTCAAAGTTGGATGAGATTGACTTCGGACAAACCTAATATGCAGAGTAAAAAAGGACCGGAGGGAGTACTATAGGTAGTACCCGCCGGTGTGGCCATCTACGCCTCGTAACGCCCCGACGCCCAGCTGTGACACCCTCGCCACAGCCATGCCACCACCGGCCGGTTCATCTCGAAAGAGTGAGTCGTGAACCACGCCACCACCATGAGAATGACATGTGGGCCAGCCGCATTTAAGGTCTGCATGTCATTGACTCATAGGCCGGGCACTAAAGCCACTGAAGTTTGGTCCCGTGGGCCCCGAGAGGGAAATGTAACTCCTGCGGCAGGCCTTGTGGTGCTCCCGCAGTACGAGCTCGTGCCAAAACTGGAATTTGCTTCTTACTACTACCAACTAGTACTAGTAAGGTACACGTGCATTGCACGCATGAGATTCTGGTGGTTTTGTGCATTATGCTTCTACATGTGGAGCTTTCTGGATTCTAACATGTGGCAAAATCTGGTGGAATGTAAGGTTAGGAAAGTTTGATTAGCTTAGGTGAGTGTTTGGTTCAAGCCACACCTTAGGCAAGCCACACCAAGGGCCCACATGACATACACACAAAAAATGTGGCAAGATTCCCTTAGGCTTGCTAACTTGTTTCTCTCGTTTTGAAGAACTAATAACTTTGCCTAAGCTTAGTTGTGTCGTGCACGTACCTACTAGTAGTTGTATAGTGGTAGTACTAGTAATATAGTATTAGGAGTACAAACTTGGTACTAGTAGGAGTAGTACTAGTACGGAATGCTCCTACTCTATCAACGAGCCCCGTCTGACACCAAATTTCTTGGCTTCCGTGCTACAGCTAGATCTTCCCCTCGTTTATGTTTTCCAACCCGGCGGCGGGCGGGGTGTCGGTTTGCTCAACAGCGGTCCCACATGAAAGTGAAAATGCTAGGCAACACGCCTTCCCTAAGCTATGTGTCGTGCCGGACGGGCCGTGTTGTACTCCCGATTCCCGGGCGTGTGGGGGTGCGACGCGAACGCGGCAAGCCTTTTCCTTTTACCAGCAATGTGCCCATGCATTGCGACGGATCCAAAGTAGTAGAATAGTAGTATTTGTTCACAAACTTGAAAGAAATCACTATTGTTTTGATATACTCCTAATATATTACTCCCTCTGTACCTAAATATTTGTCTTTTTTGAGATTTCAAATGGACTATCACATACGGATTATATAGACATATTCTAGTGTTTCTAGCAAGATGCCCGCGCATTGCACGAAGTTAATGGAAAAGGTAAGCACAACTTATAAATTGACGGATGGTGTACTAGTTACAGTGATGCATATAATTAAGCAAAGGGATCGCACATGTCGGTATTGACTAGAACGAGAATGCAACAGCACAATAAGAATTAAGGCCACGATGATGCGATCGCAGTGGTGGTTACAGAAGGCAAGAAGAAAGATGGATCCACGAACGTACGACCTCCTCCTCCTCAACTTAGTGCGCCGGGCCACCGACCGGCGGCTAAGGAGCGGCGGCTTTTGTGGCGATGTCGAGGTGCTTCTCAGCAAAGGCATCCAAGGCTTCCAGCCGGTTGAGGAAGGCCAACGTCATAGCGTCCTCACTGGCCTTGTAGATACCTATGTACACGATTTCCTCGTACATGTGGATGTGTAGGTTGACGAATTCTTGCAGGGCGAGGCGCCTCGCGGCAAGCGTGAGCTCCAGGTGGACATTCTTCGTGGCGTCGGCGGGCAGTCGCAGGACCACCAGTGCTTGAAAGAGGTTCCGGCCATGGAGGCCGATTAGGGTGGCAGGCAATGAGGAGCCCGGGCGCGCGAGCTGGAGGAGTACGGCGATGTCGTCCGCGAGCTTCTTGAGGACGGTGAACTTATTGCTGGTCCAACGATCATCTGGTCCAACTGAGAGTCGTCGTTGGCGTCGAAGGCGGCCATCCACCAGCCGGTCTCCAACACCGTCTGGAGACGATCCTCGGCGCCATGCCGCATGCCAGCGTCGTGGACCATCTGGCGCAGCCGCTGGCCACTCACGAGCATCGCGGCCATGGGTCTGGAGTGAGCTCTTTTGCGCTTAGTGTAGGTGCTTAGGCAAATGCTTAGGTGCGTACGATGTGGTAGATGCATTGGAATGGAGGGGCGCCTTTATATGATGGCAATGAGGGAAAACTGCATTGCATTCACATCGTGCAGCCTCTTTTCCCAGACCTCCTCCCATTACTTCCCTCATGCATTAATTGAAGGAGGATGCATTAGCCGTTCAACATATCGGGAACCGCTACTCCCTCCCTCGTCTGCATTAAAGCCATATCGGGAACTGCATCGCCCGCTGTCAAATCGAATACTCCCTCCGTCTAGGTGAGTATTAAGTCATCTTACGAAAACCAAATAGTAAACACATAGGCGTGGTGCATTAACTCTCACGGTATTTCTTATTTTTGACATAAATAGAGGAATCAACCAAGAAGTGATGTGGGGCTTGTATGCTTTTAATGACTTGAGACTATCAAACATGACATGAAGTGGTCAGTTCGTTGCACAAGAACAAATACAACCCACGTCAGCACACATGCATCTTTATATAGCATCACATCCAATGGCTAGAAAAGATGAATGAGACCAAATTATATCTCATCTAGATGAGTTCTAGCAAAACTGTATTAATAATACTTAGTACTCCTGCGCCATGTATCATATATTAGTATCATGTAGTACTTTATTTATTTATGAGGTATCCAGATGGCACTGCACCGCCAAGAAAAGAGGGTAACATCAAAATTATGGACTACTTTTTTGAGTATGTTGGTAAGGTCCGGTCATAGTCACTTGTTGAAATCTCTAAAAAGATAAATACTCCCTCCGTCCGGAAATACTTGTCATCAAAATGTATAAAAGGAAATGTATCTAGACGTATTTTAGTTTTAGATACATCTCTTTTTATCCATTTTGATCACAAGTATTTTCGGACGGCGGGAGTAGAAAACAGAGTTGGTGATGATGGTGTGCGTGCCATCCTGCAATATAGGCCGTCGGATTTATATCTAACGGATAGGAAAGAAACTATGGAAATTTTGCAAAAATATACCCACATGTCTCTCCACGTTCGCAAATAAGGCCTTCCCTCGTTCAACCTTTTCTCTCACAAGATAAACTACTCATACAAATGCATCTTGATGTTCCGTGCAACGCACGGGCAGCTAGCTAATTTCTTTTAAAGTAGTTGCTGCGATAATTGGGTTGAAGTGATATATTTTATATCTGCCCCGAATGATTTTAGATTCACTAGTAGTAACAAAGAAAAGGTTTCCTTGTTAATTAACAGAAAAAAGGGTGAAAACTATCACATGAGGCCGGTAAAAACAAGGCACACTGGGAGTCAGCGTCATCGTCACTACAGCTGTGCACGCGCAAGAAGTCTACATATCGAGGGGGCTACCGAGCTAGGCACCGAGACACAATGTTTGAGAGAGAAACCAATTGACAGATTATGATCAGATCGAGTTGTCACCCTTCTGCTGTCATTGTTGGGGGGGGAGAAAGACGTATCGAGAGTGTGCGCGGTAGGCACAGAGGCACAACTAGCGTGTGTGTGTGTGTGTGTGTGTTTGAAAGAGGATTAGATAGATTATTATAAAGATCAATGTGCCACCCTACTCCTTTGGTGCCGGGTAGTGTGTGTGTGTGTGTGTTTGAGAGAGAAGCCAGACGATAGATTAGTATCAAGATCGAGGTGTCACCCTACTCCTTTGGTGTTGGGAAGTGTGGCGGGGGGGGGGGGTGGCAGTGACACTCACATATCTCTACTCTTATAAAAAAACAGAGTTGGTGATGATGGTGTTCCCGCCATCCTGCAATATAGGCCATCCGATTTATATCCGACGGACAAGAAGGAAACTATGGCAATTTTGCAAAAAGATACCCACACCCCTCTCCGCATTTGCAAATAAGGCATTCCCTCGTTCATCATTTTCTCCCACAAGATAAACTTCTCATACAAATGCATCTTGATGTTCCGTGCAACGCATGGGCATCTTGCTAGTAGGGAGAAGGAGTTTGTGTGACACATAGTTAGCTATATTAAGGGATAGGTAGATAGCATATGTGTGAGAGACTATTATACTCTGAGACATTAGTGGCTGTGGGTGGGCGGAATTAAAGGGGTGGGCGTGTTAGACATAGAGAGCGTGTGTGTTTCTGTGTGAGAGACTTGTAGGACGGGGTAGAAAGACGAATTTAACCCTGACGGAGGGAGAGAAATACACGAAGTGCGCATGTGTGATTCCGATGCCCACAGGGAAATGAGATATGTATGTGGGTGAGAGAGATTGCACAATTCATTCACGTATCACTATCTAACGATCGTGGACGTGCATCGCTTGAAATAAGTCAATATCTACTTCGTATCGTGGCCAAAGGTACAATATCGATTCAGCGCTATAAAGATTGGACACTCGCATATCACATTTTTTCTATTTAAATAAACCTTTTCAGTTGTGCATGCCAAAGTTACAGTGATGTTTCTTCAAACAACCAATGTAGCTATCATGTACATGCACCATTGTTACTCTTGCATTCAAATTCATTAGTCTTGGATGATTTAAGTTTCTATTTTGAAGTAATATATATGAATTCAATGGGTACGCAATTTATGAAATGGAGGCTATGTAATCATATGAGGTAACACTTTTAAGTAGCTGACTACAATATCCATTTCTTTTTGTGCGCCTCTACACTAACACGTCAATGCATTATGTTTAAACTAAATAACCAATGGCACTAAATTATCTATTTACACAAGAAATATATAGCCTGAGCGTTTGATCCCTTTTTTGTGAACGCGCCACTACACTCGTACGATTGGCCGCGCCCGTGTGAATGTCCAAGTTATCGGCGCATCATCCCGAGTTATTGTCTTTTTTCTGGGGTGGACTTCACACCAGTTATTAACTGTTGACGCGTGCCCCGTGTACACAGTCTAGCATGACCTTCCCGCTAGCACGGTCCAAAATTAGTTGAAACTGGATACGAACGATCCCGCGGGCGGCAAAATCTCCTGCCTTCTTCTAAAATTTCCGCCACCTTAGTCTTTAGCATGCGAAATCGCCCTTTTGTCCTTGGTGCACGGAGACCAACAGTTACAATACCGCCCTCATCTACATGATAGGTCGGGGCTGCTTTGGTAACTTCCGGTTCCCCCACTACACGGCACCCCCATTTCCTCTCCCCCTCCCGCAAAAATGACTAACTCCACAACACCAGAGCATCTTACATCACGTCGTCCGTACTTCATCGCCCTTTCTCCCCTCCCCTCTCAAAACCCTAGACTGCTCATCCACCGGCGTACCATAGCCCATTCACTGCCATCGGCGTCCACCTCGCCGGCTCTGCTTCTCCGAACGCATCTACCCCTCCCACCTCCCCTAGAAACAAGTAGACTGCTCATCCACCACTGTACCACAGCCCATTCAGTGTCGGCCTTGTCCACGGTGCCGGATCTGCTTCGCTGGTACTCTCGTCAACCGCCGCGCATCTGTAGTGGCTCATTCGTACTCCCCACCGGAGATGCTTCGTCCACACCCCCCGGAGCCGCCCCACCGACGCCCCCGTCGACGGCCTCTGATCCTCTTCGCCGACACCTTCCTCAACCCTACCGGAGCCGCTTCGCCGACAACTTCCTCAACCCTATCGGAGCCGCTTCGCCGACACCATCGTCAACCCTACCGGAGTAGCTTCGCCTATACCATTCTCAACCTACCGGGGCCGCTTTGCCAACTCACAAGTCCACGGCCTCAGATCCGCTTCCTCGCACCCTCATCCAACCTACCAGAGCAACTTCTGACGCCCCGTCCACGGCCGCAAATCCGCATCGTCGACACCACCCTTAACCCAACCACCGGAGCAGCTTCTGACGCCCCGTCCATAGCCGCAGATCCGCATCGTCGAAACCATCCTTAACCCAACCACTGGAGCAGCTTCTGACGCCCCGTCCACGGCCGCAGATCCGCGTCATCGACACCATCCTTAACCCAACCACCAGAGTAGCTTCACCTACTCCCTCGTCCAAGGCCACAGATCCGCTTCTCCCACACCGTAGTCCACCCTACCGGAGCCTCTCCACAAACAGCCTACTCGACGGTTCTAGATCTCCTTACCGGACCCAACAGCCAGCGCAGCGTCATCACCCTCAATGTTTCTAACCTGATTCCCACCGTCTGGAGAGATGCCAAGCACCCGCCACGGCCTAGGTACTTGTCACCTTTAAACCCGTCCAGCATCACCTGCCCGATGTACTTCAAATATACTAACTGGTCGCTGTTACCTGTTATGCAGCTGGCAAAAACTACAAGGACGATGTTTCTTCTGGATCTAACAGCTTGGCCAACCAAGATCCTGGACTGAGGCATTGCTATGATCTTGTAAGCGCGTCTCTCTCTCTTGTATTGTTCTGTGCCTGCCAGTGTGCTTTGCTAAGATTTTCGACCAGTAATCCCTATATGCAGACAATGATTTCTACTACTGGCTGCTAAATTAGATATGTAGATGTCATACATGATACTACCTCGTACCTCCGTTCCTAAATATAAGTCTTTCTAGAGATTCCACTATAGGCTACATACGGAGCAAAATGAGTGGATCTACACTCGAAAATGCATCTATATACATCTGTATGTGGTCCATATTGGAATCTCTACAAAGACATATATTTAGGAACAGGGGTAGTACATTACACAAAATCGTAGGTGGCATGTAGGAATTCCAGTGCACTACATTAGGCTCCCTTAGAGTGCCTGCTAGTCCAGCATACAGAGTCATGGCTAGTTTATGGTACGCACACAATCGTTAATTGGTGGTTTAAATATGCGCAAGGGATATGCAATGTTGTATCATGTAGAGATGTCTGAAATTAGCCGTGTCAACTTGCAGATAGGGTTACACAATGAAAAAGTACAAGATGTATGTGGCAATTTCATGGAACATCACAAAAAAAAGGAGAGACAGCGGTGAGCCTATACAGTGTGCTATGGTACGTCACTCCTCCATTGCAATCATCGTGACATGTTATTTGTATGCCAGTTCTATTAGCCAAGTTTCTTAGGGACAGTTATTACGAGTTATCCTAAGAAAATAAGCACCTGTGAATATAAGCTCCATGTAATAAGACAACCAGTTCTTTTCATTACGTTTTCAGCTTATCTTTGGTATGATCAGTGGAAAGTCTAGATTGCATTATATTTTTTCATTTTGATGCCCATATGGAAATTAATTTGACTTGCAAACATCACAAGTTGAACCCAGTGCAGTAATTAATATGATAGAAAAACAGACCATCACTATTTGCTCAAAATGCAAATACAAAGATACCATCTACTTGGCACAATCTACTTTGGTCAATGTTTTCCATAGAGATCCCATTGCCTAATTTAAACGAATAACGCATGACCCACATTTAAATAAAGAACAATTATTTATTGAAATTCGATGGTCCAAGTGGCTGGTTATTATCGTATGGGAGCACCACCTGAAAGCATCATATAGCAGCAGCAGCTCATAGCAACTCATCATACAGCAGCAGTCTGCAATTCATCATATACCAGCAGCAGCTCATAGCAATTCATCATATAGCAGCAGCAGGAGCAGCTCATAGCAATTCATCATATAGCAGCAGCAGGAGCAGCTCATAGCAATTCATCATATAGCAGCAGCAGGAGCAGCTCATAGCAATTCATCATATAGCAGCAGCAGGAGCAGCTTGTAGCAACTCATCATATAGCAGCTGTAGCAGCTCATAGCAATTCATCATATAGCAGCAGTAGCAGCCGCTCATAGAAACTCATCATACAGCAGCAACAACTCATAGCAATTCATCATATAGCAGCAGCAGGAGCAGCTCATAGCAATGCATCATATAGCAGCAGCAGAAGCAGCTCATAGCAATTCATCGTATAGTGGATCAGAATGAAAATTTGGCAAAAAATCAGAGGAGATCCTCACCTTGTTGGATGAGCTCATCCTTCAACAGCACCTCAAGGCCATGGCCTGGGAGGAGGGGAGGGGGAATAGGGTGCCTTCTGCCACAGTGTGGCATCAGCCGTAGTTGTGCAGCGCCCGCCGGAGTAGTGCGTTGGACGAACCACAGTGGAGCAGCTACTAGAGACCATGAGAACGAGGGGCGGTGCCAGAGGGAGGAGCAGCCAGGGAGATTTGCCCCTACCCGCCGGCCATGTAGCCTAGCTAGACATAGCATCGTCGAGGACCAGGCCAGATGGGACCAGTGGCGACGGCTCACTGGAGGAACCCTAGTGCTGCAGGCAGGGGATCGAGGTAGAGGGAAAGGGGAGAGGAGATGCAAGCGGGCAGGGCAATGAATGCTTGCGTGTTTGTTTTTACTTGAGGGTCAGGTGTGACACGGGCGTCAGCAGTTGCATTTTGAGTGTAATATAGGCAGACAACAGAGTCATTTCACTATTCCCCTTCCCTTCAATTTTTAGTGAGGTTCTACCCGAAACACCCCTCCAAAGCGAAATTAGTTAAGCCCAAGCCCATAACTCAAAAATGACTTCTTTACATCTTTTATGGCTTATTTTGACAATATGGCCTGAAAAGGCGGAATCGAACTGGCCCTTAACCTGCAATTCAATTGTGCGTGCAATGATGAATCACTCCTGCCTACTATCTGTACATTTAGGCATCATCATACATGGCATAACCTAATACATGTGCATTCCACTGTAGAATCTGGAATATGCAATGCTTATGTTAGTTCATACGTCGCACATGATGTTTAAATGCCCCTTAAATCTGGTTAGTCAAGTGATGGTCTTTAAGCCTCCTTCTTTGCTTCTTTTCTTGATATGTAAGATTTGCTCACACATCTGTTCAATTGCTTGTTTGCATCAGCCAGCCATACTAGGACTGTTTATTTTGATTACTTGTTGTTCTTGACCTAACACTCTAACAGAGCTTGTCAACGATTTAAACACTAAGGGCTGCTGTAGTGGGGCCTTGTCTAACTCATAGGTGACATAAAGGTTTGGCTGTACACTACAGTAGGCTCTCCAAGAGTACCTGGAGATCCAGTTCGAAGGTATGCCTAGTTTTTACATAGTGCAGATATAGTAAATGCTTATTTCATTGTGTGCAAGTGCAAGAGATGCGGCATGTTTCATTATGTGGTGTTGTTTTGTTATAATCTCATTCTTTTGTGTTCACAGACTGGAAAGTATGCATATTTATCTTCCGAGGAGACGAGTAACTAGTTTGTGTCACCTTGCAGAGGGGGTGCAATGAAGATAAGATTGAGGATTTCCAAGTACAAGATGTTAGGAAGGAGCCTTGCAAGAGAAGTAGGAGCTGCGCTGAGCCTCTTCAACCTGCTAAGATAAGTCACTGTATGCAACTCAACAGTTCAATTCCTTGTTTGTTTCAGGCATAGTTAATTTTCTCTTTTCAATTGCTTTATTTGTCCTCAGTTAATGAGATGCCCAAATAATCATGCCTGATGTTCGGTACTTGTATCACTATTAGTTGACATAATTAAAGGCCTTACCATTTAATTACTCTGCCGAAGTGTGCCTGAAGCTTTGAAGTCTATTAACCAACTATTATTGCATGAGGCTCACAATCTAGTTTATACTACGCTAATGATTGCATAATTTTTCCTGCTGTAATATGTTTGTATGAAACCCTCTGCTGTTCATTATGCTCCCTAAGACTTTAATTGAGGCACAGAATGGCCAACTGCTTGCTTATTTATACGCAACATGTTGTCTAAATTTGTAACTTGACTGTGTTTTCGATTGGGCCCCAACATCATGCTCCTCTGGTGAGCTAAGAGGGATTTCTGTATGCAGGCTGCACAGACTATCTTTTCTATAATTTTTAAAATATCACCTGCTTATGCTTCATGACGTGTAACAATTTTTTTAAGTGATGTGTAACATTATTGTTAGTCCTGTTTTGCCACGAATTACTTGTCGCAGGTATGGATGTATCTAGATGTATTTTAGTTCTAGATACATCCATTTCTGCGACGAGTAATTTGGAACGGAGGGAGTACAAAATAGTGTCTTGTTCGCTTCACTGTTGTAATTATATTTTTGCCCTAGTCATGTGTACTTACAGAAACATTTCAGGATGAAGTGACATCAACACAAAGATCTGCGAGCTGTGCGGCATGGCCGTTACCGAATGATTATGGATTGGAATTGAAATGTGCTGATGTTCTCGAGCGTCAACTAGAGGTGGCAAGACAACGTGTACATGTCAACATATAATCAACAAGTTGAGACTGGACATGCAGGTATTAGATGCAGGAGTCAAAAAAATGAAACAAGACACTGAGGTAACCATGAAGGAATTGGAGATTTTGCAGACTAAAGTTTTGCTATCTGAATCCGGCCAATCCTATTTTCTGAAGAGATTATAGTTCAAATGGAGTTAAGTTGATGCGCGTGCATGATGTATGAGCTGTAGTTGCCCAGTGTATGTAATTTGCTATTTGTGTATGCTTTATTATCAGTTGTGTCGAACCATAATGCCCCGTGGGTATAATCAGCTATAATTTCTTTATTGTATAGTGTAGGATTATTCTACCTTTCTATGCCTTGATCTCTTTGTTGTATAGTGTATGCTTTTTAGAGGTGATAGTATTGAGTAGGATAATTCTTTGAATATGCTATATTGTTCAAACGAGGGCCAACTCGCCCGACCATGGCCCTTCACGGGCCGTCGGATCCATGGGCCTTCTACGTCTCGTAGGATCCATGGGCCTTCTACGTCTCGTAGGATCCATGGGCCGCCGACTCATTTATGAGTCTTGTACAGGCCTTTAATGGGCCGTAGACGGGCCTTTAATGGAAATCGTACGTTTTATGGGCTGACCTTAACGGGCCGTTAATAGGTCGTATTTGGTGATGCTAGGAAAATGGCCCAACAGACTAATGGTCCACAAACGAGCCGACTGTAACGACGAGTTGAATTTGGCCCACAAGCAGAAAATGACAGTAATGGGCCATAAGTAAGCGAATGCTGCAAATGAGCCCAAGAATAAATGGGCCCTCAGAAGGCCGAAAGTTAACTTGGGCTGGAAACGGCCCAACGAAGTAACAGGCCGTTAATGGGTATAAAGTGATACACTATTCATTACGGGCCAGTTTCACCACGGGCCGTTAATGAGTGTAAAGTAATACACTGCTCATTACGGGCCAGTTTCAGCACGGGCCGCTAATGGGCCAAGAGTTACAAAGGGCCTCATATGGGCCGAAAGACGTCATGGGCTATACATGGGTCAGAAGTGAAAACGGGCTGGAATCATATTGGATGGCCCAGATGACGCTACTGGGCCTAATTCGGATAGGGCATAACGGGCCTTGGGTTAGCGGGCTGTAAATGGGCTATATGCGAACAGCCCGTTAACAGGCTTTCCATGGGCCGGCCCGCCAGTTTTTGACCAAGTCAAACGGGCCGGCCTTTTCACAGGAATGGGCCACTATTGGGCCGTGCCATGTGTCGACGTATCATAGGCGCCTTCTGTCCAGTGAGTGGATGACTTCTGTCCCAACGATGAGCCGACACGTGTTTCCTCTAGCCAATGATGATTTTACACGTGGAAAATCTCCATTGGTCGGGGCTGTTAACGGGTTATCGGATCCAAAACCCGACCTGATAGCTTAACGGCGTTCCGTTACGGTGGATGCCACGTGTCGGTCACCCTTGATGAAAGCACTTCTGTGACGCGCGATTTATCGTCATGGAAGTGGACACTTCCGTTATGATAATTTTGATAATGTCATGGAACACTTCTACGACAGCACAGGTATGACTATCTTGATTCTGTCATAAATTTGTCATGGATGTACATGCATGACAAAAAACGCGACCTACTGTGACAAACACGTATCATCACGGAAGTGTATTTTTTGTAGTGATAGTAGTGGCGCACCACATGTATGGTGCGTCATTAGTGTCCATATTATCTATAGCCCTTTTCCTAGTAGTGTTTGGCATGCTTTCTTTGGAATGCCCGGTTCTCACAATGACATCAACATGCTTCAACAATCTCCGGTGTTCGGGAGGCTTTGCAATGGGGAATCACCACCGTGCAACTAGACCGTTAACGGCCGGGACTACAACATGGGGTACTATCTTGCCGATGATATCTATACTCAATGGACGGCGTTTGTGAAGACCATAGCCGAGCCGTGTGGCAATAAACAGAGCCACTTTGCAACAATGCATGAAGCAGCTAGGAAGGACGTGGAGAGGGCATTTGATGTGCTTCAGGCGTTGGAGAATTGTGTGGAGCGCTGCAATGATATGGGAATCAGAAAGTTTGTGACAACTGATGACATGTTGTGTTATTCTGCACAATATGATTGTCGAGGATGAGGACGATGGTGTAGCCCAAACCCATGATTTCGAAGCACTCGGAGAACAAGTTGAAATCCCAGAAGATCAAGATATGGCTCAGCTTATGAACTTTCTGCGAATGCATCAGAATCTTCGAAATCAGCAGATGCACACGTAGCTACTCAATGATCTTGTGGAGCACATGTGAATCCACAATGGCAACCAAGGAGGCAATGCTTGGGTTTGGCACTTCAAATAAATTTTATGTAAACACTATGTATGCTTGATACCAACATTTGTTATTTATGTGCGACATTGTGTTGCATGATCGACGTGCATGTATTTGCATGAATTTGAGAGTCCGGATTTGAGATATGTGGATGCACGGAAGGAAATATGAGGGTCCGTTCGGATGCGCCCGCGGACGTGCCCGGACGCGTCCGCGGGCGTTTGAGGGGATTTGCCAAATCCGACTGTAGATGCTCTAAATGTGTGGTTTGAAGTTTGTAATGACGTCAAGAGGATGCCCTACCTTCCTATGCCTTCCGAATGTGGAGAGACTGCACATTGTGGTATTTGTCTCCAATTCATGTTCTTCTTACATTTGTGTGCAGTTCTCGCATGTTATTGCTGGTAGATAGTGCTTCAGAATTTAGATTGGTTGCATAGATTACTCGAAGTCAGTTATATTGCTGAGATAATTAACTATGGTCTTTTTGGTTCTTCCGCTGTAAGAAGAGGCTGACAAGGGGTTATAAGATCAACTGTAAGAAGCAGCGATGAATGATAATGAGCTGTAACCGCTGTTTTTTTTTTATTTTCTAACCAAAGCAAAGGTGGATGAGGAGGCAGCGCATGCGATCGCGGATGAAAACACTGCCAACATCGGCAGCTCCACATCGTTTCTGCCCAAACATTGCCTTGAGTGACGACGTCCATGACCAGAAGGTGGATGAAGAGTAGGACATGGGAGACAAAACCATCCACATCCGGCAAAGAGTCGGAGGTGGGACACTTGCCCACATCCAACAAAGAGCAGGCTAGACTAGTTTTTATTTTCGCCATGAGAAAAAAAATCCAAGTATTAATGGAAAATGCCATGTCCCTTGCACAGGGTTGGATTGCCGGCTCTCATATCCAGATCCACGGATGAGTCTGGACGCGCCTACGGATGTCTAGTGTGTCCGATTTGAGGTACGCCGTTGGAGATGCTTTAAGTGCACATTTTACTTAAAAGAGGCCAACGATAAACGAAACAAAAGCATTCCGTTTCTAATGTCTCGGTACAGGTACTTGTGATCAGATTAAGAAAAGTATGCATATTACATCCATTTTGCAGAATCTTCCAAAGGTAGTGGTAAGCGTCCTATGGAATCAACAGATATCTGCAGCTCCATTTTCGTTGACCAAAGGTGCCTGAAAACTCCTGAAAAATCAAAGAATGTCGTCAGCGAAATGATGCAATAATAAAACTTTAAGGCCTTGGTTACACTAAGGAAAAGACGGTTACCGCGCGTTATCATTCACCGTTTTTTGTTACAGTTCCCCCGTTTTTTGTTACAGTTCCCCCTCAACCGCCTCTTCAATGGCCTATCAGACTCGGCTTGTGAGCAATTATCTTCTGAATCATATGATAGCAAATCATTAGCTCGTGCAAGAAAAAACAATTTAAAAACAGGGGTTACAAAAACTATCATTCTTGCAGATTCATGGCTTCTTTTTTGCCTACAGAGCATGCATACCTTCACAGCTCCTGGCATTGGAAGGCCTTTTCCCCTCTTTGTAAGTTGATGGCAGGATTAACCTTACATTCTGGTCACACAACAGGATTAACTATTTACTCTTAATCTCCCACAAAGAAAGACATATTTACTTTTGATGACTTGACTTACAAAATGGATGAAGTTTACTACGTACTAATTAATGACTCAAGACTTTCACAAAGAATGAAGCTTTGGATTTGTTGTTACCTTAACATCTTCATCTTGACGGAGTCTTTGAACCTTCGGCTGGGCTACCTTTGTGTCACCAGATCTCTTCGCAGCAACCGTGATCACCCCAACTTCCATCTGTTGCTGTGCAATCTCACATTTCCCATTGAAAGGCGGCATGTGGCAAAACCTGAAAGTTCACAGCATCAACACCTCAGACCTGTCAAAAAGGTACACGTGTGCTGTATAAACTTTGCTACAGCAAGATGATTGTATCAATTCAAGTTCCTGTTCTGAAGTCTTATAGTTTTCATGATACAAAGTTATTTAAGTTATTTGAAGTTAAAATGAAAAGATAACTGGATTTAACAATGAAAAGATATTTAAGTTATTTGAAGTTAAAATGCTACAGGATTCATTTCTTTTATGAAATTGAACTTGGTCACGATTTGAAAAGTTGCAGGAATTTAAAACCCTAGCCACCATAGCAAAAATGTCGTAGCGATGATATGCTAATTGCAAGCTGGTAACTTTAATAGTCTGTCAACATACAAACCATTCAGTGGGCAGAGTCTTTATCGAAGCCCACTCTCAGCACTCTCCATTTACGACAGCTGTTGCACTGAACCCAGTCAGCAACAGCCTCGATGTGCTCACAGTCTTCTCTCTAGATGAAGAAAGTTAACTACAGTGAATAATCCTTTAGAATAATACGGAACAATGCATAATGTAAAATGATAACTTATTACTTCTGTAAGATAAACATTTAGCTCCTGAGAGGATGGAAATGCAACCCCCATCCCTGCTGACACTAAATCTCTGATGGCATGATTACATACATGTAAGTAGATGTATTTTCTAAAGAACTGATAGATTTGTATGCATGTATTCCATGCAGAAAAAGGGACGTGCATATCACATCTATATTTGTATGTCAATTTTACCATATTTACAGAAGACCTGGTAGGTTTTGAATGGATAGTAACACAAATTGTTATTGATTGTCTCTATCATGATGGCATGAATGGGTAACTCACGCTGTCCACCGTGTTACCATCCCACCTCATCATGACTAATACTTTCATTAGAATATTCAAATGAATGCATGACAACAGAGTATTGTTTTTTCTCAGTAAAGGCATGATCAAGAGCTGTCTGCTAACAATCTATGGCATACAGAGTTATCACCCAGCATTGTCGTTCTTGTCCTTTTACAATGCAAAAGAGATCTGATAATGCATTTCAGGACAATATATGTAAGATATTTTCCAATATAAATTAAATCATGCATCCATACCAATTCAAGCTTGTCAAAATTTGTATCCCAGTATTCATCTGCTTTTCTTCCGAGCCACTACTCCAGTTTGACATACATTTCACAATCTTGAAACCCTTGCTTGCTGTTAAGAACCCAAGTACTACCATCTTCATTATCCTGCAAAATACATCAAGAAGTTAATGCCAGGGATACAAGGGTAAACAAACAGGAAAAGAGAAGAGCAAAGAACTTGAAAAACAAATCATACAATGATGTCGGTAATATCTGCAACTCCTATCATTCCACGCCCAACGTCAGGACTGTGCTGTTGACCACCAACTCGTTTGTAAGACTGGGAAGAGAACACAAAATCAAAGTTAAAACAAATACAAAATGCATGACAAATAGTGCAAACAACTTGCTGAAACAACGCAAGCATCTATTGTGTGCTGTGTACAACACTAAAGCTCAATCCACTTCCTGGTAATGGTTGCTAGTCATTACATTCAACGTAGTTTTCAATGCCCGGAAAGATGGGGCTAAGATTCGTTCTCCATCTCTATCGTAGCAAGTAATGAAGAAAATATATGTTCTATGTAATTGAACAGAAGTGTAGCAGTTTATAGATGTGTCATATCTCTACCCTAACATTAGCTTTAAATGTGAGCATGCGATGACTTATTAATTCTAATATGGAACAGGTCAGGGTGGAACAATGCATGTAATAGTCAACTACGTGTGATTTAATACAACAATGGTTAAACCCACCTCTATTAGACGGCCATGCCAAAACAAGAACATCCCACAGTTAACTCTATCATATTCTTCAACACTCATCCCCAGCGTCAGCCAGATGGTCCTTCCCTTTATTTCACCGGACATAACAGACGTCTTATCAAGGGTTTTCTCCAAATGACGGGTTATGACCTAAAACATGAAACATGAATATAACATGCTACAACATAAGTGAAATATGACATATGAGTATTACAGCATACCAGAGAACCTTGGACAGTGATCTTCATCTGAGGATTCAGGAACATAACTTCTAGATAAGCCTTAAGCGAATAATCCAATGGCACCTTGTAGAATATGAAAAATGAATTAGTGCTAGATACTGGAAAAATAATATAGTGAAATTAATAACAACCGTCACTAATGCTTTAGCAAAACATGGCTAACTACACACTGACATATTGTGTCCTAAATGTACAAAGGGAATGCCACCGAAATCCCATCCAGTTCCTAAATCTACCAATTTTTCTATTCCACTTAGGGTGTGCACAAGCATAAGAGCCCACTCATCCCTCCAGTTGTATAGAAACCATTAGAACAATGCAACACCCCTTCTGGCTTCAATTATGAATCTGCAGGTCATTTATCGCCTCAAAAAATTACAAAAATAATGTTGATGATAAGTTACATACATCTTTACTTGTCTGTCTTGGACGTGATCTGACTCTTTTTGAACGGATTAATATGCCTCCGTTACCATGACCAGCAGGATTTTCATCAGTGTTCTCGGGGTTCCATTCCAAGGCGTAATCTTCACCCCATCTGTCTAAATTCCATATATAAACCTGTGTACCAGTACCGTCTTCACCAAATAACCCCACTTTTTCTCCAATGAAGTACTCATTAAACCGAGAAAATTCCTTGATTGCATCGAGGTTATGCTCTGCAGCAGCTTTAGAATGGACATCCAAATCAACTTCCATGTATTGTCCTTCTTTGCAATATGTCACCACAGGGATCTCAATATTCTGCAGCAAATAATACTGTTATTGCCTTAACATACCCATAGACAATTAATGAAGGCAGTATGTAGAAACATGCTTACATCTTTCTTGTCATTGAAGGACTGGGAAAGAAAGGACACTGATCTGGAAGTTGAAGTTTGGGTAAGCACTAGTGCATCTTTCCCAAGTTTCATAGCCCCACTCTACAAAATATGTAGCACAACTGTTTATTGCTTGGGCAGTTTAACATTAGAAATTCCTAGTTACACAAGACAGAAATGATTGAAGGTAAAGCAGCGACTTTGGAACATGGCATTGGCAGTGCATAGAAAACATAGGAAGAGCACTAATAGACAACCGGTGGAATTCTTGTGCTGTCCTCATTTACCCAACACCATTACAGAATTAAATAGTGAATTACAGACTGACATAAATAAACATACTTTTATCACACTCAGGCCAGTTTCAGTAACATATTTCAAATGAATCAGAGCAGTACAGCATCTAATTGATGTAAAATATTGAAATACTTAGAGGTCATTGATAACATGGATCGCAACAATGACCAGGAACCCAGAAAAGCATAAGAATAAGACCATTTGACAAGATTTTAACACGGATGTTTACCTTCAATCCAATTCCAAACCTCCCAATCTGATCCTGGCAGTATTCATTAGGTTTGTCGTGACCAAATGAGACCATTCTCATCATTTCCTCGTAAGTCATTCCACGGCCATCATCAGATACACATAAGACAGGAACTTTTCCTTTTGCTTTCTTTGAAAACATAGATTGGATGGAAATATCCAATCTTCCATTAATAAGGAAATAAAAGAAGAACAAATCAGTGGTGCAATCAAATAACAAATAGCTCCAAATAATCTTCAGGGTGTGTCTTAAGATATTAAATATCCTCCAAACTAACTAAGCTTACACAATTGGGAATAAAGTAGCCCTCACGAAGTCAAACTGGCCCCGAAAAATGATTTACAAATTAAAAGTACAAAAAATCTGATACAACACCTTGAAGGCATGGATTTACCTGGATGCACCAGCATCTCTGGAGTTATCTATGAGCTCTGCTACTGCTCCAAAGATCCAGCCAGCATGTGTTTGACCAAGTGTTCGGAGATAGCTAGGGTTTGTTTTAATAAAATTTCTTGTATGTGTAGATGTTCTCTTGTTCACTGCTGGATCTAAAATTCTAGGACCATCTTCAACAGAATTGAACTGCGAGGATTCTGTGATATATGGATTTTGGTGTTTATGTGAAAAATTCATCTCCTTTATACATGGTATGTTATCACAAGTCTCCTCACTTGTGTTGGATCTCCCTGTTGGCACAGCAGATAAGTGAAGAACAGTCAATAAGCCAACAAAATAAAGCCAAGATCTGACAGCAGGCATGGCCTATGATGATGCACATCCAACTGAAAAAAGTAAAAAGAAAAAATAAGCAAATCCGACTCTTAGGATACAACGTGCTGTCACCAAAATGCATATACTGCTAGTGTAGAGATATCTTAGTCAATGAGCTTCTCACTATGAAACAAGGGAAGAATACAGTACGACGCTGAGCTAATAACAAATAATTTCAGCGGAGAAATGGCTTGCAAAAAAAGAAAAACTCTCACCATATATCCCAGCCATATTTTTGCAGGCACCATGTTCTTTCAATTCAGTCTCATACAAGACCATTGCAGAGAAAGAATCTCCAGGATAAAAAATGTGGAAGGTGACAGACCGTGTTTAGCAAAGCCGGCCTACAAAAAAGATAAGAGGAAAACAAGGGACCTCACATTACAGACAGCAAAATGGAGCTGCCAGAATGTGGTATAACAAAATAGAACATACTTCTTAGGCAACAGAAACAATGCCGAGAGTTAATTTTAGTTAATTGCAAGCTAAGTCTGACAAAATACTATCCCTCTCCCTCACCCCATAAATTTATACTTCTTAGTCTAGATGTCTCTGTTACATCAAACCATGTCCGACACCAACATCCTAAGTATTAAATCTCATAGGACAATAACTAGGTGATTTCCCAATACTCGGAATGTGTTTCCTTAGAAGGGTAATTTAAAAAAAGAATATACATTCCTCACAAAAAAAAGAATATACAGTGCAGATAATATTTACCTTCCCATTGTCGCGAAGGTAACTCATAAAATTTTCCCATTCATTTGTCTGATGATAATCTTCCGGATCAGGGACCAGTGAAAATTTCAGGAATTTTTTCTGCTTGTACTCCCTAACTGGCACGAACTTAGTAATTGACCAAACAGAGGGACTGTACAAGGAAAGTATAAATTACTCCAGTGTTCTGACTTCATAAATACCAGTCCAAAAATCAAACATGTATGCACATAAATGCACAGATAGCATATAAATGCATAAATAGCACGCACAGAATGCTCCCATCAATTTTTTTTAACAAAAACTAGTTGAAGGCCCATGGCAACTTATATACAAGAACATTGATCAAAACATCATTGTGTTTCAACAACCTGAGTGTACCATGCGGCTTATGATGGTGTTGTGGACAAATACCATGTTAAAGTTGCTTCCTCGATAACCCTCTCATGCCACTTGATTTTCTTTCTTTGTATTGCCATGTTATTTATCTAACTAAAACTTCAGCACAAAAAATAATAACTAAAACTTAATTTCCTTTGATTGAATTCATACGAAGATATCAACTATAGTAGTAGGCCTAGTCCGAAAAGACAAACAAGGGTTAGCATGACGATAATTGTCTCAGTTACATATGTCTTTTTGTAATGTTCGTGCATTCAGAACAAAGAGTTTGAACAGTTGGAATGGAATGAATGTTGGTTCAATTTCACAAGCTATTTCCTCAGATCTTGTGCTTGATAGTATTGAATAAGTGTTATGAAACAGAGGAGTAGCTTCATTTTCAAGTGGATTGGGCAAGTGTCATTGTATTAAACATGATTGCAACAAGATTTATGTATAACACAGTCCAAAGCCCAACCAAGAACAGTATACACTAGATTCAGTGATGGGAGATAGTATGCTACACAAAACAAGAAGAATTATGTACACACAAAAAGTCTTGGATCAAGCTAGTATATGTGGTAGTCACTCGCCAAAACCATCAGTTAAAAAAATTAAAGCGAACATACATTCTGACAGCACTGGGAACGTCAGGGACTTTGGTCCGGCATATCTTCCTACCCTTTGTTTCCAGCAATACGTAGCTCAAGCTGCAACCTACCATAAAACAATATATAGTTTAGGCAAAACATTCCACAGGATACTGTAGCACATACAACATATTCCATAGAACAAGCCAAAGAAACGAACACCATTCACCAGATACGATAGAAGTGTTAAGTTCAAATTAAGAAAAACCTGGATACATATGTTGACATTGTTGGATAGATGCACATTTTGAACCATAACATCTACTCCTATGGATTTGCAGAATGTCACCCTCTTAATTTTGCAATCAGCATAAACTAATGCATGCTACATTTCCCTTTTTCAGGAAACTTTAAAAGATTGCACGTTAGGAAGAGAAATTTGGTGCTTGGCAATTAGCATGCGTAGGTTAATGGAGGTTAACCTTTCGGATGTACCAGACACTATGCAATGGAAGCTTTCCAGCTCAGGTGTCTTCTCGGTTAAATCCATGTACACGGATTTGATTAATACCGGGACTATCCCGAGGACGGTTCATATTTGGAAAGTTAAGGCCCTTGAAGATAAAAGTTTTTATGTGGTTTGTGCATAAGGGTGTCATTCTTACTAAAGATAACTTAGTTAAGCATAAGTGGGAAGGAAGTAAAAGATGTTGCTTTTGTGATGAGGATGAAACAATAGAACATCTATTTATCAATTGTCCACTTGCTAAACTGCTTTGGAGAACTATTCATGCTACATTTAACATAACTCCACCTCTCACGATATCACATTTGTTTGATAACTGGTTGGCTGGAGCGGAGCCAAAGTCCGCGGCACATATCCGAGTGGGAGCATGTGCATTACTTTGGTCTGTATGGAATTGCCGCAATGACGTTGCCTTTAACAGACAAACTATTACCAACTTTTTGCAGGTCATCTTCAGAGCGTCTACTTGGATCCGTACGTGGTGATTACTCAGTCGTGCGGACCACAGGGAGCATATGGATATTGGGTGCAGCCGATGGGAGATGGTTGCACGGGATACTTACAACCGGTTTGGATGGCGGTCCAATAATAGGATAGACGTTTAGTCTCCTAGTCTTTCTGGCGCCGGTTGTGATTTTTATTTTTGGCCGCTTGTGGCTTTTCTTTGCTTAGCATGACCTTTGTTTATTTTGAGACCTCTGTTTGGAACCTTTGAGATACTTTTTTTAATAAAAGGCTGTGTGCATCAAGAGATGCAGAGGCCAGGGGTATTCCTCCTTTTCGAAAAAAAAACATGAGCATTTAGGCCCTCTACAAACCAAAGCTATTGAAATTTAGAAGTATAAAACTAAGTCTGTGAATATGCACTTACTTGAGGTGTTTAGACTATCAAAATTAAGGTGGGACTTTGCAATACACTAAATTTCAGTAGTGCATTGGTGGGTGAGATCAACAAAATAGACTGTCTATTGGACTATAATAACAGTACCCAACATTGATATCATACCTTGTTTGCGGTGTGGTGGCCCATTCGAACCAATTGCTTTATCCCCGTGTCTGTTTTTTTTCGATTCCTAGAAACAGCAGAATCCATCAAAAGGGAGTAAAATTATTTTCGAGGTGCGGGACAATGCACATACTCACAAAACAAATCAGGACTATTACACAATGTTGCAGAACCATCGTAGGCATCCTGACCTAAAGGCCTCAAACAAGGACATGCATGAATACAAGTACTAAAATTTTCAGGAAACAGGGCATGAGTACTAGTATCAAACGACCTTCACACATAGCTAAAGATATTCTCACGTTGAACCAAAAATAGAGTGAGCTCAACAGGGGGGAAATAAATATACCCATACTTTTCTAGGTACCTCGAAATGACTCTGACCAAGTGTTGGGAATTAGCACGCACCTGAACATGAAAAGAAACTCTCGTTTTCAATAAAAAAAACACCGGATTTCCGATGTATATTGGTGATTTCACTGGATCTGCCGGTAAGGCATTTGGGAACTCATAGTGTAGGGGTCAAACGATTGGAGATGGTCAGATCTACTACTATGAAGGTGGGAGTATTTGACAAGACAGCAGAAACATCAAGACACGTACTGGACATCTATCTATCCAGACAAGAAGCAAAAGAAAATATCCTCAAAGGTAAAAGGAAAGGAATGCAAGCAAGACTCTAGGCACGCCGCCGTCACATCATCATTAGCATTAGCCGGCCGGCCGGGCGGCGCAAGATGGAGGAAGCAGCATTAGCCGGCGGGCGGGATGGGTCGCTACTCGCTACATGCATGTCCCACCCGGCCAGACAAGCAGAGATCACCCGGCCGGACTTGGGTTGCTTACCATCGGTGGGCAGCCCCGGGAGAAGGTGCGTGCAGCCGGTGCCCGCCGGCGACCGAAGCAAGCAACTACTACTAGTAGTAGTACTAATAAGCCGGGTGATCTCTACCAGCTACTACTACTAGTAGTGGACCTTGGCTGTTGGCTTAGTAGTACTAGTAGCATCGGGAACTCCCTCCATTATGCCCCTGCAGTGGATGAGACTGCATATAGAAGTATTCCTAGCCCTAGAGCAGAGCAGAGCAGCGCAGGATTTGACGAGAAGATCGCCACAGTGTACTGCGCGGAGATCTTTTGCGTGCGGGAGTGGAAGCGAGAGTGAGAGAGGGCAGGATGCTACTACTCTACTAGCTGCTACTAGCGGCTGCGGTGCGAAAAGACGCGATTGACCTTTTGCGTGTGGGAGTGGGAGTGGGAGTGGGAGACCGGCGAGTGGGAAAATATGGGGGCGGGGCGGAGACCGGCGAGGGGACGCCATGGGGGCGACACTACACGGTTCGGTTTAGAGGTAATATCAGTGCAAGTCATAGAACTTGTGCTGGATATGCAGTTTGGTTTTAAAACTTGCAAAATATAGAATTTTGGTCACTTAACTTGTCTCACTGTGCAAATACGGTGCTTTCTACCATTTCATGATGTACGGCCTGCACACGTGGCGTGCCAGCACGGCGTAGGCCCGCCTGTCAATGACCGAAAGCATTTTTTTCAGATAACTCCCTTTCATTTTATTTATTTACACACAAAATTCCTCAAATAAAATTTAAAACTGCAACAATAGGGATTTGATCCCACAATCTGCAGCCCAGTTACTCACATACATTACCACCAGACAAAGCAGGCTAGACGCTTAGTATTTACAAAAACAACTATATATCCTATAAATACGGACTGTACAAATTATACTAAATTTTAAATCTAGACGGAAGACGCGAGCACCATGGTTCGAACCTGTTACCTTCTGAATGAAGGTCGCATGTGAGTGGAATAACCTATCACACTTCATGTTTTAAATGGACAAACAACATTTATGCTGTCAGACCTTGCAAATTTTATTTTTATGTTGTCAGTCCTTATGTCATGTCTATCCAAAACTAAATTATGTTTTTTCTAAATTTTCTGTGGAATAGTGAAACTTTTCACCGTGATGTAGCTTAAGATTACTTACTATATTTAGGTTGAGCTGGCAGTATCCCTAGTAGATAATAAAAGGGTGGCTAAGACTACAAATTTGCACACAGTACCTAACTTTTAAATATAGCTTTCCCACAAAAGAAAATTTATATATAGCTGGCTGGACTTGGGGCTCGTAAACTTGAAACTATACGACACAAAACACTTTTATCTATATTTATCTCTAAGAAACAAAAATCTAGTCTGTCTTCAGCTAATTGTGAACAATGTAAAATGCAAAGGCAACATAAAGAAAAAACAAAATACATGAGAATATAAATTGTTAATTTTTTTAAAAAAACATATGTTGTTTTCTTACATAAGTAAAAGAAAAAAAACTAGACAACAAAAATTTGGGTCCCTTTATAGTAACAAGTGTCATCATGGTCGGATGGTTAGCCCATGCACATGCAGCCAGCCACCAGCAGGACACAAAGGTTTGAACCATGGGGCTCACAATCTTCCGTTCAGATTTAGATATTATTTTGTATGGTCTTCAAAGGACATATCATGTATAGTTGTGAAAGTTTAACAAGAGTCATGATTAGTCTGGTGGCTATCCATGCTAGTTGTTTAGTAGGGGATCATTCGTTTGATCCACCCTGCGGTGTCTTTTTTTCATTTTATTTGACTGATTTTGTACGTGAGTAAATAAAATGCAAGGGAGTTATCTGGGAAAAAAAATGCTTCCAGCCACCACTGACAGGTGGGCCTACGCCATGCTGGTAGGCCACATGTGCAGGCCATACGTCCAGATACGAGAGGAAGCACCGTATTTGAATGTGCGAACAAGTTATACGATCGCAATTCCGTATTTTGTAAGTTTTAGAACCAAACTACACATCAAACGCAAGTTGTATGACTCCCAGTGATATTGACTCTTCGGTTTAGAATTATTAGACTTGACAACATGTTTTGTTCCATGAAAAATGCGGTGAGCTCAAAAAGAGAAAAATGTGAGAAAAGTAGGGAAGGGAAGCGCCGGCGCCGGCGCCGGAGCGTGCATGCGGCGGTAATGATGGGAAGCATCCACCATTGATCGTCGAGTGGTCAGTCAGATACTCAGAGTAACTGCCTGCTGTGAACACTGTAACTTGCCCTGCTCCCTTCCACACGATCGATACACGAGATGCGGCAACGGTTGCAGTGCGAAAAGACGTTCATATTTTTACTAAACTAGTAAAAAGGCTCGTGCGTTGCAACGAAAGAAAAAAAATTATCTCATATCTTTAGCTGGGTCAGTTGGATAAACTGTGTGTGACCGGTTGGCAGGCCATAAGATCGAACCCTGCCGTTGGTTATTTTATTGTTTGCCAGCTCTTCGGACGTGGGCCACAGTACGCTGTTAGGTAGGCTTCCTCCGTTGGGCCAAAACGGTGGCAAGTAATGAAATGAAATTGCGTATATGAAATTAATTGAAGCGGGACCAAACGAAGTGGGGCGAAACCAAGAATATCACCTGGTGTCCATATTTTGCGTGCTCCTATCTGGCTGTACATTATAAATTTTTGAGTGCGGAACTCGGTATTATTTTTACTAAATTACCCCTGAACATCCATATTTTGCTCACTGACCCTCCAAAAAACTTATTTCATCGTCTGACCCCATTAGCGTCGGACTGGAAGGCGCCACCCATGCGGATCACCGCGCCTCTCGCCAAGGCGCCTTTGACCGGCACTACTAGGAAAAGGCCTACTAATGGCGCACCAGTTTTACCTACTAATGGCGCATCACTGGTGCGTCATTAGTATCACGCCACTAGTATTTATTACTAATGGCGCACCACGCAGTGCGCCATTAGTATATAACACCATGCGCCATTAGTATTCCTCCCAGGGGCCATATTTAACCATGTGCTTTGGCACACTAATGGCGCACTGCGGATGGATGCGCCATTAGTATACTTGGCATACTAATGGCGCACTGTTTGGTGATGCGCCATTAGTATACTTTGGCATACTAATGGCGCATTCTGTAGTGATGCGCCATTAGTATGAATATTAGGTTTTTTTTACTTTTCTGATTTTTGCACAGGTTATAAAATATATTGTTTGACAGAATATAGACAGTAGCACACAGTAACGGCAGATTCATCGAATACAATAGAAGATTAGTCTCCGAGTACAATTCATCATATTAGTCTCCGAATTCAAAAGACCAAACAAAGATAAAACATTACAAGTATCGAGACCGCGAGTATCGAGTTTGTCTTCACATTACAAGTAGATATCGATCATCTAAACTACCATCACATAGAAGAGAGCTGCGGTCATCACGATGAGCATCATCGCGATGAAACTGGTCTTCATCCGGTTCCTCCAACGCTCCCTCCTCTCTCCCGCTAGATAGCGGGCGTATCTAGATTCCGCCTCCGCCCTAGTGGTGTACCCTTTGTAACTGTTACCGCTGAAACGATGAACTTGTCTCCGACACTCCTCCCAGTCGTCATAGACACCGGGAACCTTACCCTTGTACACGACATACGACGTCATCTCTATGCACAAGCCAAACAACAGATAATACATACATAAGCAATATATAAGTATGCAACAAAAGGATCGGAAGAGAAAAGCAAGACATTAATAGCACGATTCATGGTCCTATTGATAAATAGCATCGATTACATCTAAGTTGAACGACTATCCAAACCAAAGAGACATACAATTCATTAAAGTTTAATTACAACATGAGCCAATCAATGTTTCAGAACTACACATCACTACTTTCAACTCGACTCATGGACAGGAGCGTGGATGAAGCCGCCGGCTGTCGTGATAGTCATGAAATCGCGGGCGTTGTCAGCCTGCATTTGTAGCATTCCGTCTATCTCAATGTTGGACGGTTGATATCTGAGGAATAACTGCCCCGAGGTATGAAGGACATCTTGATGGATGATGTCCGCAAACTCCGACTGGATGCGAAAGAATTCTTGTCTGATGTCCGCGTCCTGGATTGCCGACAAGCTCGCGGCCCAATCTTTGAGATTATTTGGTAGCAGAAGGTGATGATGGTCCCTTACGATCGCCCGCATGTGATGGAGGGCGTAGTAGGCATCCTTCTGACCGCCAGGCGGCTGCTTGACGCAGCAGAACGTCGTATTGTGGGCGAACACGTGCTTTCCGTACTTACGAACTGCCCTGGTGAAGGTGCCTCCAGATTTGGCGTAGCCGGGGAGAACATCATCAAGAACTTTCTTGATATTTGTGTAGTCTATCTTGGAGTTACGGTTCGGGTCGAAATACGTGGCCATGGAATATTTCGGGCTTAAGAGGATGAGTGTGCAATGTGTGTCACTACACAGAACACGGAATGTTAGAAAAAAAAGAACGATCGAAATCTAAGAAATCATATGTTACGGGGCGGTTAAGGGATGGCTTACTCGGGAAAGTAAGCCACAAGGAAGTTATCCTTATCTGGGTTTGCCAAAATGACGTCTTCGAGGTGTGAACTCGCGACTTTGCGGTCCCCAGCGCTGCTCAAAAGCTTGGCACGCATGTACAAGGGGTCGACGATCACGATGTCTGGGGTCTTGTCTCTAATGATCCGCATCTCCATACTTAGCGAAAACAGCCGAACGAAGGTGTAGTGCAGCGGATGAAGGTTAAACATAGCAAAGATGTCATCAAACCGCAGGACGATCGTACCCCCGATGTCGCCATCCACAAAGCTCTTGCCCTCTGGCACCTTGGCCACGAAAACCGGGTATGCCACATCATTCTCTCTGAGACGCCGCTTCTCCAAAAAAAGAATACTGTCGTGCAGACTCCGCATAGCACCGGTTGCAGCATTGAGCATATTTGTCGGTAGCATCGCCCTACCCGCCACATGCACCCTCCTCGAGATATCCTTAGGTGAAGGTGGCCCGTCCTGAGCACGGATCGTACTCGGTGCCGGCTGGCTCGCACCGGCGGCCTTTTTAGTCGGCCGTTTCTGGCCCTTCTTCTTGATCTGCTGTAATGGGACCGAGTTCTGCTCACAGACCGCCTTCTTGAGCGTGTTCGGGCTGATAATATTTGGCACCTCCGCTATCTGAGGCTCGGTGAAGGCGGCAACTGGAGGCGTCTCCTGAGAACTGAACGCCAGACGACGCCTGTTGCAATTGGGTTTCTCCGCTGTACTAGCTAGATCGCGGTCGTCTTGTTTGGGTTCTTGAGAAGGAGGCCCGCAGAACTCGTCACCGTACCCATGTTCGGCAAAGTACTTATCGACGTTGGTAACTGTACCATCGTCGTTGTCGTCATCGTCCGGATCCTGTGCCATAGGGATGTCCAGCATGTCCGGTAGCGTTGCGGCGTTCTTGCCATGGCTTGGCGCTGGCACGACTGGCGGTCTTGTCTGTGGGGTGGTGTCCCCCGCCCCCAAACGAATCTGGCTCCTCGGCCAAAGCAGGGGCCAGCTTACGCAGGTGCTGAGGGTCATCTCATCTTCTTCGTCCGCCCCAGCGGGTCGAATCGGAGGTAACAGCTCTTCGCAGCCTGGCAGCACCCGAACCACTTCAACCCTATACATTGTGGGTGGCATCGGATTACCGTGGAACACGGGGTTGCCCGGTTGAATGATTCTGCCCTTGGCGACATCAACCAACTCGCCGCCCACGAAGTGTAGGAGAGTGCAAGGAACGTTGGCGGCGCCCTGCGAAAACATGTAGGGCGTCAGGGATGCCCAGTCGAAGGCAAGGAGATGAAGTCCTTGACTGAGAGGCTTAGTTACCGTGATGCCGTCGAGCTCGACTAATGTCGAGGCACCGCCAATGGCGGGCGTGCAACTGACGGAGGGGCTTCTTGCTGGCGAGGTGCCGGTCGGCGTACACCCGGGTGCATTAAGCTCCAATGCCGGCGTCGGAGACACCAATACCGCCGCCGCCGGAGACACCAATGGCGCCGCCGCCGTAGACACCAATACCGCCGCCGCCGGAGACACCAATGGCGCCGCCTACACATTGTGTGAGTTGCTGGCCGTGAAGCTGGGAATCGGGGGCGGCCCCTGTTGGCCACCCGCAATCCACGTCGTTATCCCATGAATCAAGGTAGGCATAATGCCGGTAAGCATCGATCCCAGTTGTTGTTGCACTTGCTCTTGGACCATCTCCGGAATCCGCGCCACTTGCGCCTTGAGTGCTTCAACCTCGCGCGACTGGCTTTCCGAGCTGGTATTTTTTTCCTTTCGCCCATTTTGTGGACAAGCCTTTGCCAGCCACATGACCAGCTGACGTCGGCTTATTGAGCTTATCCCTGTTTTTCATTACGTTCAATGCCCTATTCAAAGGGGTGTCGAAAGGGGAGCTCTGAGACGACCCCGTGCTACTGCTTTCTTTGTCCTGCAGAAGGAACGTGAACCATTTAGAAATATTGGGGATTAATTAGAATGCAACCATATGGAGCTAATTACGCGGGGGTGTATTCCTTACCAGAACAAGCTCAAGCTCCTTGGTCTTCGGATCCGTGGTAAGCTCCTTTGTTACCGGGTCCTCCTTGTACCGGGCCCTGAGAAAGTTCCTGGTCTGCTTGTCACTGTATTTCTCGAAGTGGGGCGGTAGGCCTTGCTCGGCACGCTCCGCGTCCTCCTTGTCCCATATAGGCTCCGCCACTCTGTAACCGTCGGGACCGAGTTGGTGGACCCCTATGTTCAACTGCCGCATTTCTTTCCCCCACTTACTTGATTCGGAGGTTGCGGGGCTCTCGCACTTGATCTTGAACTCCTTGTAGTCATCTTCGTTCATCAAAGGATATTTCGCCTTGATCTTCTCATAACTATCACCTTTGTCAATCATTGCCTTCACCGTGCTTTTCCAAGTAGACAGGGCCGTGCTCATCGTCGTGAGGGCGGCACCGTTCACTACCCGAGAGGCGTGTGTTTGCGAACTCAGCGGGGAACTTGTATCGTTCGTGCAGCTTTGTGAAGAGGAGGCTGCACAAATTCCCTCGGTCCTTATGCCTTAGGTTCTCGGTGTTGATCAAGGCGGTGCTCCGGAGAATGCACCCGAGCTGAATCGAGTACCCCTTGACTACGTGTTTGGGCGCCGTCGGATGCCCGTCGGAGTTCACTTCAGTAAATTCCTCCCTGATGGTGCCGAGCATGTTCGGGCGCCGGTCCTTTTGTTGCCTCTTCGGTTGGCTGTCATATGTGCGTGCGCCGCCATCATCAGTGGTGGCATCTGCAGCGCCATCATCAGTGGTGTCATCCCCGACGCCACTAGGGGTTGTGTAGTCAAGATCGGTGTCTTCCGCCGCGTCCTCATAGCGGTGAGGTTCTTCCTCCAACTCCTGGGACAACTCCCAGAATTGCTTGCCGCCCGAACTGCCGGCCTCATCGTTGTGGGCCATGTTTTGCTCTAAATAGGAAAAAAGTTTGGTCAAAAAGTTGGTTATTGTCAAGGAACAAGATCATGGTCTCATCATTTAGGGTTTGTCGACACCGAGGCATCCTAAAAGCTAAGCTTTTATCATTTAGGGTTTGTCGATGCCGAGGCACCCTAAAAGCCTAAGCGTACATCATTTAGGTTCTCATCGACACCGAGGCACCCT
Source organism: Triticum urartu (assembly GCF_003073215.2). NCBI lineage: Eukaryota > Viridiplantae > Streptophyta > Magnoliopsida > Poales > Poaceae > Triticum > Triticum urartu. The sequence goes on from NC_053022.1 coordinate 544,919,770, forward strand.
AAAAGCCAAGGTTTCATCATTTAGGGTTTGTCGACGCCGAGGCACCCTAAATGCTAAGTTTTCATCATTTAGGGTTTATCGAATGCCGAGGCACCCTAGGTTGGGCCTAATCACTTGGCACTAATCAGTTGGCTCTATTGCCACCTATGTTGGGTTTATCATCTAGGGTTTATCGATGCTGAGGAGAATTTCTAAGTTGGGCCTAATCACTTGGCTCTATTGTCACCTATGGTTTAATGCAGCAAGAATAAAGGGGCAGTTGATCCTACTTAATTAAGTACTAAGATACCCCGGCCCATGCATTAGTAGCAAGTACCTCATATGTCCAATTTTTAGCAAAGTCATGCTAAAATTCACGGAAAATTTCAGCATGACCTTTGCTGAAAATAGGACATATGGAGTACCAGAATTTGCCGGAACGGAAGTTAATCGACATTCCGGCAAACTCAAGGGCCTCTCGGGGTACCTGCAAAATCATCATGACACGAAGGGCCTCTGAAGGGCCTCAAGCAGCAGCGGCGTCTCCCAGGACCCCATTTTTTTGCTAAATTTCTTTGAGCAACAATCAGAGCAGAAAATTCAGCATATTTCTATACAATTTTTTTGGTATATATCAGGTTTTGGCTGCATTTGCAAATGCATTCCATGTACTGCAACCCTCGAGAATTCCTAGCATGAGGTTTGTCCATCACTTTTGGCTCACTTATTAATCTACTCATCCTATGTCAATATCCACATGCTATGTCATCTGATGTTCCTGAATCATTGTAGTTTAGGCACCATACAAGATTGTTAGTTTAATGTGCTTTATATCCTAGTTATACTATTGCGGGAAAGGAGGATCATCATACACATATATATATATGTATAGCAATTGACAGGAGCTTCATCATTTTTAGTAACAACAATACATATATAGCAATTGGAAGCAAACAGATGTACACATAAGATAGAAATGTAGTGCTGAAAGTTTAATGCTTACAAAAGACTTGCTGAAATAGTGAAAAATATGGAGTCACCAAGCTGGCTAAGAAACTCCCAAAGTCCACTAGCAAATCCAAGATCTAATCATGTTACACACATCATAACAATTTAAGATAATTAGGATAAGGATAGTAGGAAATGAAAAAGAAAGAGCTCAAAAAACAATCACAATAGAAAAATAATAAAAACCTAGTCCTAGAAGAAAATAAATCCTAAAAGAAAAGAAATCCTAAAATTTGGAGCAAGTCCTAGCAGTAGTAGTCCAACTAGATGGCCACCACTACTACTCCTATGGCCATGGAACGGCACACGGCCATGGCAACTAGAAATCCTACACAAAGCACACAAAGCACACAGCACATGGCCATGGCAACTAAAATCTGGAGCAAGTCCTAGCAGTAGTAGTCCAACTAGAAATCCTACACAAAGCACACGGCCATGGCCATGGCCATGACCGCCAGTAGTTGCAGCGCTAGCAACATTAGCAAGCAGCGGCCGCGGTGCAGCTAGCAACAGGCGGCGGCAATAGAGCAGCAGCGGTGACGGGCGCAGGTGACTGCAGGAGGACGCGGGCGAAGCGGCCAGAGGGCGCGGGGGCGGAGCGAGCTCGGGTCAGGCGGGCAGCAGCGTCTACGGCGATGGATCCATGCGAAGGAAGAAGGGGATCGACGGATGGGCTCATAGGGGGGGGGCGTAGGCGAACTCGGCGAGGTCGGGGGCGGTCGAGGCGGCAGGCGAACTCGGTGAGGTCGGGGGCGGGAGGCGGCACGGATCGAGGTGAAATCGATGACGGCAGAAGGAAGAAGACGATCTCGATCCCATCGTTCGGCGGTGCCCTGGCTCGATCTGGACTTGTAGACGACGTGGAAGACGATGGGGAAGCCGGGGGACACACTATCTTGGCATGGGGACGACGGTGGCCGCGACAATGACGACGGCGAGCGCGGTCACCGCACGAGCTCTCGTGCTCGAGTACGAGCCGAGGAGGATGCGACTCGATGGGGAAACAGGGGGAATCGGGCGAGGGGTGGTCTCTCTGGAGGCGGCGGGGGTGGGAGTCCAGAGAGGGTCGGGGCAGCGGGGGTAGGGCGTGGGGCGGCGGGGGTGGAGTCCGGTGAGGGTCGGGGCGGCGGCGTCGTGGGTCGGGGCAGCGCGCGGGTGGATCTGGTGGCGAGGGAGAGAGGGTCGAAGGGGATCTGGCGAGGGAGAGGGAGGATAGCTAGGGGGAAGCTTACTAATGGCGCACCACACCTCGGTGCGCCATTAGAAATCTTCGGTGCGCCATTAGAAATCTTTTTTTAGATAGCAATGGCGCACCCGCAGCGGTGCGCCATTAGAATGTTTTTTTATTATAGTTCAGCACAGGTTATATTGCACCTAACCCAATCCACATCAGAACTGCCCACTAGCCCAATTGGTCAGCATGCAGCACACACACCAAGAGGTCTTGGGTTCGATTCCCAGGCTTCGCAGTCTTGGGTTCGATTCCCAGGCTTCGCAATATTTTTTTTGCATTTTAAATGTTGTTTGCTATTTATTTGTGTTTAAATATGTTCAAACTTGTTTAAATCATAACAGTAATATTTTTTTATAAAAACAGTAATAATTTTTTAAAAAATATGTTCAAATTTGTTACTTGAAAATATCATCGGCGGCGGCGGTGGAGCGGGGGAGGGTGCCCGTTGGCGGCGGTGGAGCGGGGGAGGGTGCGGGGGGGGCGGGTGCTCGTCGGCGGCGGTGGAGGGGGATCGAGATCGAGTGTCCTCATGAATTCAAAAAGTGCCCGTGAAATTTAAAAATATTCATGATATCAAAAAGTGCCCATGAAATACAATCGAGAAATGAAGACTACGATTTAAATACAATCGATCTTAGCTAGCTATCTGTTCACAATCTTCTTGCCCTTCTTTTTCGCAAATGGAGTTCTTCTGTGGAACGGACATCCTTTAGGTAGGGTGGTCCTGCTTCTTCTTGTGGTGTGTGCTGCTACTTCATCGTCGTCGTCATGTTCGATCTTCGGGTCGCCGTACTTGTCGAAGTCTTGCTCATTGGCTACTCCATCCATTCCGATGATCTTCCTTTTGCCTCTCCTCATGACAACATGACTGGGCTTTGACGGGTCGGTAATGAAGAAGCATTGGTCCACTTGGGAAGCCAGTACCCATGGCTCATTTTTTGCGGTGACGTTTGCGCCCGCGGTCTTGGATTTGGCTTCGGGTATAACCATGGTGGTGAAATACCGGTCTTATTTTAGGACGCTCTTGGCCCATCTGACATGGAACATCGGGACCTTCTCTCCAGCGTAGCTCAGCTCCCAGATCTCCTCGATCCTTCCGTAGTATCTATCCTTGTCGTTACCGGTGTAGGATTCCATTGTTACCCCGGAGTTCTGATAACCATCGCTCTTCATGTCCTTGTTCTCGGTGTAGAATGTGTAGCCGTTGATATCGTACGCCTCATAGGTCATCAGGTTGTGCTCGGCGCCCTGTGACAAGGCGAATATGAGTTGTTCTTCCGCGGAAGAATCCTCATGTAAAGGGTACGACAGAAGCTTCTTCTTGAACCAACGTGTGAAACATGAGTTGTGCGCTTTGATTTATCTCCGTCCGTCCTTTGTTGGCCTCGGTCATTGTACGTCTTCTCAATAAAGGTTTTGTGCTCTACCACCCAAGGATCGACCACGTCTATGTGTTGTAGCGCGACTAGGTTTGCTCTTTCAAAGTTGGCGAGTCGACCCTCGAAGTCGACATGCATTTTGCGGCGACCCTCACGGTGACCCCATCCAGCGAGCCTGCCGAGGTGCCTGTTGACGGGCAGACCAACGGGGTTCTCGATGCCTAGATAATTCGTGCAGTAGGAGATGCACTCTTCGGTCAGAAAGCCCCTGGCTATACTTCCCTCTGGACGTGACATGTTGCGAACGTATCCTTTGATGACACCATTCATCCTTTCGAACGGCATCATGCTGTGCAGGAACGTCGGCCCGAGTTGGATGATATCCTCCACGATATGGACCAGCAGATGCACCATAACGTCGAAGAATGCGGGCGGGAAGTACATCTCAAGCTCGCATAGTATCACCACGATCTCTTCCTGTAGCCTTCTGAGTTGCCTCACACCAATCAACTTCCGAGAGATGACGTCGAGAAAGTTGCATAGGCCAAATAGCGTTTCACGGACGTGCGCGTCCATGATCCCATGGATTGCAACTGGAAGTATCTGCGTCATCAGCACGTGACAGTCGTGAGACTTCATCCCGCTGAATTTCTGCTTCGCTGGGTCTAGGTATCTGCTTAATTATCTTCCCCGCGTAATCGTATGGAAGTTTTACTCCTACGAGGCAGGTGAAAAACTGCTCGATCTCCTTCTGACTTAGAGTGAAGCACGCGGGAGGGTAGTCACTTCCGGTCTTCTTGGCCTTTTTGCCTTTGCGACGAGTTTCTGTGTCCTGCTTCGCCTCATCATCATCATCATCATCATCATCATCATCATCATCATTAGCGTGAAGCTCCTGCCTGATGCCCATTGATTTCAAGTCTGCCCTTGCTTTCGGCCCATCTTTGGTCTTCTCTGGCATGTTGAGCAAGGTACCAAGCAGACTCTCGCACACGTTCTTCGTGATATGCATGGCATCAAGGCTGTGAGGCACACGGTGGATCTTCCAGTACGGCAAGTCCCAGAAAACAGACCTCGTTTTCCATACCTTCAGCAGCGGCTCTGGTGCCTTTCGCTTCTTTCTCGGCTCTGGCACCTTTTGCTTCTTTCCCGGCAGTGGGCAATCTTTCCAATTTTTCAACAGCTTGTCTATTTCCTCGCCGCTCCTCGTACGCGGGCGTTTTCGGGGTTCGGTTTCACCATCGAACATATCCTTGCGTTTTCTCCACGGGTCATCGTCGCGAAGCCACCTTCGATGTCCCATGAACACGGTTTTCGAATACCCGGGATCTCTATCTAGCTGGCGATACGTTGTGTCATCCATGCACCTTACGCATCCAGAAAATCCGTGGACTACCTGCCCCGCGAGATATCCGTAACCGAGATAGTCGTGCACCGTCGTGAGCAGTGCGGCTCTCATAGGGAAATATTCTTTCTCTGCGGCGTCCCACGTATTGGCTGGCATTTTCCACAGCGTGTTTAGCTCCTCTTTCAGCAGCCCCAGATACAGATTGATGTCATTCCCTGGTTGTTTCGGCCTTTCAATTAGCATACTCATGTGAATGTACTTCCTCTTCATGCACAACCAGGGGGGAAGGTTGTACATCCACACAAACACAGGCCAGGTGCTATGTGTGCTTCTCTGGCTGCCAAACGGATTGACTCCATCGGTGCTCGCGCCCAGCACGATGTTCCTTGGATTCTTCCCAAATTCTGGGTATTCGAAGTTCAACGCTTGCCACTGGCTCGCATCCTTAGGGTGACTCAGCATCTTGTCCTTTTTATTTATCTCTGGATCATTTCCGTCATCTTCCCGCTTCTTCTCCTCCCTATCCGCGTGCCAACACAGGAGCTTTGCTACCTTAGGGTCCGCGAAATACCGCTGCAGACGAGGAGTGATCGGAAAGTACCACACCGATTTTCGAGGAGCTTTTTTCCTCTTCTTGTATCGAGTGACGCCGCACACCGGACATATGGTAGACTCCGCGTGCTTGTCCCGATAAATGATGCAATTGTTCATGCACACATGGTATTTCACGTGCGGTAAATCCAGAGGACACACGATTTTCTTCGCCTCCTCGAAACTGGTCGGGCACTTGTTCCCCTTGGGAAGACGTTCATGCCAGAATGACATGTTCTCGTCGAAGCATGCATCGGTAATTTTGTGTTTTACCTTCATCTCCAGAGCCATGAGCGTTACTTTCAGGCGGGTATCCTCGGGCCTGCATCCTTCATACAATGGAGTAACCGTGTCTATCTTCAGTTGATCCAGCTTGGCTTTCTCTCGGGCGGCAGCTCTTGCGTTATCCGTCTGCTTGAGAAGCAGCTCTTGAATATGAGGGTCCTGCACCCAGCCTCCATCGTCGTCTGCTCCGGCATCTTCATCTTCATGATTATGCCCTTCGTCTTGATCTTCCTCATCATCATGTACGACATCTTCTACATGATGACTGTGTACAACATCACCGTCGTGATCATGTCCTGGAGATTCTTCGTCTTCTCGCCCGCCCTCGCCGCGGTGGTACTTGTCTTGTTGCCCTTCCTCATTTCTTGCCCGGCCCCCATGGACAACTTCATAGTCATCTTCATCACCTTGCCACCGATAGCCATCCATGAAACCACGCAAGAGCAGGTGGTCCCGCACCTGCCCGGAATCCGGCTCCGCAATAAGGCTCTTCAGCTTGCATCTTCGACACGGACATCTTATCTCCGTCTCATTCTTTTGAAGCATCTCGGCCTTCGCGGAGCTCAAAAACCTATTCACGATGCCTTCGGTCATCGTGCGGACCATGGTCGCCTGTGGGGTAGAGCAAAACGATATTTTAAAACCAAGAAAAAATTTGGCATGACCTTCCCTAAAAATAGGACCAAAAAGAATGCATAGTGCCAAAATTCTCGCCAAAACGGAAATGAATCAACATTCCGGCAAAATATTGGCAACTATCGCATTTCAAATACCGGTACCTGCAAACACAAACATATATGCAACACCACAAACACATGCAACACCACAAACATACATAGATCTAGCTAGGCTACAAAAAGTGCATGTGCACGTTGTTGGAGCGAGATAGGGAGAAAAAAAGTAGATGTACATAATGAAGATAGCTTTCCCCTTACTTACCTATCAAAAAAGGTAATTTCACCACTTAATTTTGATGAATCTATGGTGGAAATGAGGTGAGGAGGAGGAGGCAGCCGAAAGCTTGAAGAAGGAGGTGGAGGGAATGAAGTGGGAAAAGTGAGTGGGTAGGTGTGGCTGTCCAAAATATCTTATTGGGGTCCCAGGTTACTAATGGCGCACCACCTGCAAATGCGCCATTAGTAATCCTGGTTACTAATGGCGCACCTGCAGGTGGTGCGCCATTAGTAGTTTTGCAGAAAAGTAAAAAAAAAGATATATATACTAATGGCGCACTTTTACAGGGTGCGCCATTAGTAGTTTAAATTAGTAATGGCGTACTGTGATGCGGTGCGCCATTAGTAGTTTTTGCAAAAAAAAATAATAAAAAAAATTCAGTACTGGCGCACTCCCTGTCTGGTGCGCTATTACTAGTTAGAACTAGTAATGGCGCACTTCGATAGGATGCGCCATTAGTATGTATGTAAAAATGAAAAAAAATTATCACTATTGGTGCACCTATTTTCTGGTGCGCCATTAGTGTCTTCCACACTAATGACGCATCACTAACTGGTGCGCCATTAGTATATAGTAGTGGCGCACTACTTCCCTGGTGCGCCATTAATGTCAATCCTATCTATAGCCCTTTTCCTAGTAGTGCGGTCCACGGTTGTTGGTCACGCCACCAGCGTGGCACTGGCTTGACGCGCCGCATCCAAAGGCGTGACATATGTTTTCCTGTCACGTCGTACGACGAGGCGTCTTAAAAGCATGGCACACCTATTTCCTAGCCGTTTATAATTACGTTTCTGAAGCGTCTAGCTTTTTACCTGGATGCCTTCGTTGTTGTCCTGCTGACCCGCCAGACTGACTAGCGCGTCTTGCTTTCCAGATAGTCTGATCTTTTTGACAGAAGGCAAACCATCTGATAAATTGGGTGAGATGCTGTCGTTTACTAAAGTAGTCAGGCTCTTCAGATCGTCCAACCTACTCGTTTTTTCCCTCACCGGATTTATAGGGCGTTTGGTCTCTTTAAATAAATATGTTTGCCCTGCATCCACCCCTCCCATTCTTCCCGCGAAACCCCCATTTCTTCCCACCTGAGCTTCTTCCCCTCCCAATCTGCCCGGCTGAGCTTCTTCTCGTATCATCGAGGAAGGATGTCAGCATTCCCTATCATGAAGGACGTCGTCAAACCCTCTGGCCGTAGGAGCTGAAAGTAGGTATTTGTCTTCTCTTACGCTGTCAACTCCTTGTGCTATAAGTATCACTCTCTGATCTGCCTCCTTCGATATGCCTCCAGGTGTTTATTGTGTGATGGGATGGATCTTCACCACTAGGAAAAACCTTATACATAGAACTTTAGCAGTAGCGCATATTAAAAAGCACGCTGGTGCTAAGTAGCAGTAGCGCTGATGTAAACAGTGCTACAGATACAGTTGTAGCAGTAGCGCGCCTAAAGATAAAAGCGCTATTACTAAAATTCCCACGGCTTAGCCGATAGGCTACACATAGTAGTAGCGATCTACGTCGAACCGCGCTACCGCTACTTGCTTTCTAGCAGCGCGTTTATGCTGAAAGGCGCTACTGCTAAAGGAAGTAAAATTAAATGGAAAGCAAATAGAAAAGTAAATGAAACTAAAAGAAATAGAAAAAGGTGAAAGAAAAAATAAAATGTAAAGAAAAATAAATGAAAAAGGGAAAAAAGAGAAAGGAATAGCAGTAGCACGTATCGAGGAACGCGCTGTAGCTAGCTTAGCAGTAGCGCACTTCCTAAAACGCGCTGTAGCTAGCTTAGCAGTAGCGCACTTCCTAAAACGCGCTACTGCTACTTCTGATTTAACTGCGTGGCTCGTTCTTTCCCACTGCCACTTCCCCCAAATCCAACTCCTCCGCTGTCGCTGTCGCCGTCACCCGTCGGCTGCCGCGCGCTCTCCCGTCGCTCTCCGCACACCCTCGATGCCGCCCCGACCCCGACCTCGACGCCGCCCCCAACCTCGACGCCGCCCCCGCCCCCGACCTCGACCCCGCCCTCCGCCGCGCGCCCGAGCCCCGACCCCGGCCTCGACGTCACTTGCCCCTCCCTCACCGCAAGCACCCGAGGTGAGCACGCCTGCTCCTCCCCCTCCCCTACCTCTGCCTAGGGTTCTTCAAATTTTAGTTGCATCAAATTAGTTAGGGTTCATCTATGGGTGGAAACGAATCAGATGAGGATGTTATCGGATACGGATGCGGCTCGGATTTTTTATTAGATGATGTTTTCTTATATGATGAATAAACACTATTGTAATGCATAATAAAATGAGTAAATTTTGATTACTTATTTCACTTTTAAGTTGGATAATTGGAATATCCGCTACCACTTTCCACCCCTAGGTTCATCAAATTAGATGGTAATTAGGGCAGTAGTTCCTAGGTACTAATTAGTTAGTAAGAATTAGGTCCTAATTAGGTACTAGTTTCTTTTTATTTATAGTAAGTTTATTTTTAGTAAGAACTAGTTGAATTAATAGAACTAGTTGAACATGTCACCTTTGTTGTTATTTTTTTAGTTAAAGAAATTTTTCCTGCATCGATGTCGATGATGCCTATCCCGCATCCTCGTCGTCGACTCGGTGGAGGACGCCTGCTTGACCAGATGGGCCATGTCCGGGACTGAGCTCCGCCGGGCTGGTACTGGGAGGCGCTACCTATCGGGGGTCGCAGCTTGGTGAGGACTCAGCCCGTCGTTGACCCAAACCTTCTTTGGTGGCGGTCGCGTGGGCCAGTGACAGTCGAGAGGCTTGAGGACCCCGCGGAGGTGGTACGTCACCGTGTCAGCGAGGAGGACGCGCACGTCCGTCGCTACTTGGTTGCGCTGGAGCACATGTTCTCCAATACCTGGCAGGTTCTCTAGGGATCTCACTGGAGCTATGATCCTGTGATGGTTCCTTCTCTTTGGGTGTCCACCGCCCGCGCTGATACCCGTCGTTCGCTAGGGTTTTAGTTGTATTAGTGATGTTATATGTATGATACTATTCGGGATGTATTAGTGATAATATTCAATGATGTACGGACACAAGAGATTATTTACTTTTGCTTATTGAATGCATGATAATTTGAATACTTATTTATTTTACGATTTTGGTTTTGCTTATTGAATGCTCATGTCAATATGAGTCCTATAAGATATTCTGAAATGTATATCTTGTGTTGCTCAAATAGGATATGTGCATGCCCAAGTGGCCGGTCATGTTTGCAGGTTACACCTCCGAGTGGCTTATGTTTTGCCGGAGTGTTGATTCATTTCTGTTGCGCCAAATTTTAGGCGCTCGATATGTCCTATTTTAGCAAAGGTCATGCCGAATTTTTCCGTGAATTTTGGCATGACTTGTGCCAGAATATGTAGGAAATATCGAGTGCCCCGGATTTGTGTGTTGAGTATCCTGGTAGTTGTCTTCGATCGATTTTCAATTAATGTTTCAACTATGAACATAGGAAATGTCCGACGACGAAAATGATTTCGGTATTTGTAAATACTGCGAAGATGAGCGTGGCCTGTGTGACAGAATCTTCCTAGATGATGATAGGCGCTTCAGCATCAAGCTGGACGAGAACTTCGAAGTGGATACAATAAGTCACAACGACAAGTCTTTTTTCGTAATTAAGCATGACATCTGCTTCATTTTCTTCAACTTATAATTTAATTTTTCGTATCCCCTGCCATGTAAGAGTTTTTGTCTTGGATAAGATAGGTTTCAGTCGTATGAAAACTACTATGGAGGTAAAGAGAGTTTATTTGAAGACCGAGCATGGTTGTATTTTCCACGTAAAATTATACAACGTAGACACCTACACCTATTTTGGATGCAAAACTTGGCAAGCACTATGCAAGACTTATGCATTTGAGCCTGATATGGTTATCACCTTTGATATTCGTCCAGAAGATGATATTGAAGGTAATATCGACATCTGGGTCGATGTGCAGACGCCTCCAGTTATACCATTATGTGAGTTTCTCAACCATGTTTATGTCTTTGATATTGTTTATTCAAAAATAGTTGACAACTAATTTGTATTAACAGCTTATTTCTGTTCAAGCAAACATGTCCAGCGTTTGTTAGACATGACCTACTACTATCCCGGGACTGAACTAAACTGCGAGGAGATAAGTCATTATGTTTCATGGCTTGAGGATCTTCATACTGTCAAGACAAATTATTTTTCTGGACTTAAAAATCTTAGTACTCAAAACGTGCGACCAATAGTGTTCGTACTGAACTACGATCACATCTATTTAGGAAAGATGATAAGATTTTTACTATTTGTCCTCGGTGCATCTTTTGCATACATTATTTTTTAAGCTAAACTTCATTGCTAAATATGTTACTGTATGATGTTCTTCAACAGGGACTCCCGATGAATGTTGTGCCTCATTGGATCGAGACTAAAGGTCGCATGAGAATTGTTAGCTTACGACCAAGATATCCTACAATGCACTTTAGTGCATTCAGAATTTCTAATAGCGAGGAATGCTTAATAGTGAAAGACTGGAGCAAAATTATGAATGATCGCAGAGAAGTACTAGGGGGCAGCAATCAGAAGCGCAGCCCACGATTAAAAGACAGGTTCATGTGCATGCTCCAACTTGATGAAGCAGGAGTGCTACACATGTTTTATGTTATTTTACCTGAGAGAGAGCATCAGGAGTGATTAGCTAGCTAGAAATGAGTTTGAAAATGATGATGTGCTACACTATGACTATGATGATTAAATAGCTAGTGTTGGTGGTAATGACTATGATGATTATTATTAGCTAGTGTTGGTGGTGATTAGATAGCTACCGCAGCTAGTGTTGGTGGTGATTAGCTAGCTACCGCAGCTAGTGTTGGTGGTGATTAGCTAGCTACCGCAGCTAGTGTTGGTGGTGATTAGCTAGCTACCGCAGCTAGTGTTGGTGGTGATTAGCTAGCTAGAATGAGTTTGGAGATGATGATGTGCTACACTATGACTATGATGATTAAATAACTACTGTTGGTGGTAATGACTATGATGATGGTTAAATAGCTTGTGCTGGCGGATTAGATTCAAGTGGAGGCAACATGTGGTGCACATCGAAAGTACTATTAGTCCAAACTAGATCAAGTTTGGATTAGTAGTATACTTTTGACATGCACCATATATTGCCTCCACTTGAACCTAATCCACCTTCATTTGACACACTGTTATGAACATAATGATATAAACCTCATAATTGGTATTATACCAAAATTTGTATAACGGTGTATAAATACACTCAAAATAAAAAAATGAAAAAAAGAATACTAGTAGCGATGGATAGTAAACACGCTGCTACTAGCTAGATTAGCAGCAGCGCGGGAGAGAACAAACGCTGCGGCTATGTGTCTTTGCAGTAGCGCGTGTCGCACGCACTATTGCTAAGTAATAGCTGTAGCGCCTTATTAGTAGCGTGGTGTCCCGCGCTACTAGTGGGTATTAAACCCGCGCTACTACTAGGGTTTTCCCTAGTAGTGCTTGTACTCTGTCACTACGTATGAGTCCATGGTTTTAGTTCTTTAGAATATATGTTAGGGACTTTTTCTAATTTGCATGTCTGCCTCCAGGCAAGTTTTCTGTGTGGTGAGATGAATCATGAACCTCGGCTGCGAGTTTGTACCTGCATGATCTGAGTCTAAAAGTTAATTAAATATTTATATTGTCTGCTGCATATCGATAAGCTGTGGATGGTTAAGTTCATTGCCCATAAAGCATCTTTCCGTCAACCATCACCTGCACCATGGCTGGAAGACTCAATCACTATTGAAAATCTGAAAGAACAGTTGGTGCAGCACGCGTTAGGCCGAGATGATTTTATATACTATCGAAGTTGGGTGATGCGAAGTGACAGGATCATGTGGAAGTTTAGTGGCACGAATAGGTTCAGCTGAGGTTACCAGAGGATGTTTAAGTCAAGGTGCAGGACGAGGATGAGCTCAGGTGGGTGGTTGATGTTGAACACATGTGGCAGGATGAGCATGGCTGAACTAACCAATGAATCCACAGTTCAGAAGATGATCGAAGAATACAAGCCATTTCAGATGATCGACTTACATTGTTATAGCAGACCCGAGGGACTTGTTGAGCCTGCTCCAATTATAGATGTTGAGCATGCTATATGATGCTGTCAACAAGTCTGAACTTCATGTTTGAAGTGATATCATTATGTCTAGAATTCTGAATTTGTCAAGTTAGTACCCCATGTACCCCATGTCGTCTGAAACTGTGTTATGATTTTTTCTTTTTAGGATAATGGTACTTTCATGTATATGTTGTTATGCTTTCTAGTTTCGATGCAGGGGACCACTAAAATAAGAGTACAATAGCTGTAGAGAAATCTACTTTATTCACTCATTTTGCTCATACTTAATACAACTTAATGTAGAACAAACCTGAATCTAGTCTAACTCGAGAAGACTTTGCTGGCCTTTTTCCTAGCGTACTACTCTTCGAATTGTTTCTGATACTTAGATCTGTGATCTTTCTTTTTCTTCTCCTCCAAGATTTTCTTCTCTTTTCTTTCCATGTACCCGACACTGAACCAGTACAACTCGTATTGTTTCTCAGTTTCTAGCCATCATTTGCTTGCGCATCTAGCACCTCTCTGCAATCAGTTGACATACTTTTTAGATACCTAATAATGATATCAGATAGAGACATGATATCAAAATGTTGGCTTACGAAGCATGGCGCGGGCCCCTTGGTGTGGCCACAGACGAATCCCCAGCAACCCATCTCTCCTTTGGTTGTTATCTTGAATTCGTAGGCGGTGTAGCAGGCTCGCACACCGCAACGACACTGCACGACCTGTGGCACAAAGGAGTTGAGTTCCCCGGCGGATGGCATCCCTGGTGGTAGGAAGGTGCCACTGCGGGGTCCTACTAGTTCATCAAGACCCCCTTTCCTTTGTGCGAAGAGGAAGCCATGGTACGGTTGTGGCTGTGGTGAAGCAGTGATGTTGTTTCAGAATTTATAAATGGTCCACCGGTGTATAGCCGTTAGATGAAGTGTTCAAATGAGTTAGTATGTCTGATATCGTGGTTGGACGCTATAATCTTCAGGCGATGTGTGTAAAAGGCCGATGGCCTGGTTTACTGAGCTGGCTTACTAGGCTTTCGTGGGCGGGCCATAGTCCCCATTTTCATCGTGCTCTATCCCCATTTTTCATGGAGATATCAAAAAATTAAAAATTATTTTTGCATGGTAGATATCTTTTTACGTGAGGTCCACCCCAAATTTCATATCATTTGGACATCTAACTAGCTCTCTGCAAAAAAGACAAAACGGTGTTCGGTAAAAAAAATCACTCCTCATTTACTGATTTGACCTAATTTATCTCTTTTGCTGAGAGCTACTCATATGTATAAATGATCTGAAATTTGGAGTGCACCTCACGCATCAAATTATCTACCAATTTTTTTTTTTGATTTTTGTATTGTTTATGAATTTATTCTTAACCGGGTGCAGATGAACCTCGGTCAGAAATGGATATTCAAAAGATTTGAAACCTTTGCCATAAATAGGAATAAATATAAAATGAATTTAGGAACTTGAATCAATTGAACTAGATTTAAAATTAATATTTTATCAATTTTCTTCAGTTGATTACAAATTCAAAATGGTTTTTTTATTTTTGTGCCCCTGGTTCCTTAGTTCTACTCATTCATCCCCCCTCTATTAACTTTTGCTCACTTTTCCCCACTCCCTTGCCCGAAACCCTGAGAACAGGTTACAACGGACATTGTCGTCGGGTCAATGCCTTTGAGCGTTAACTCTGACGAGTGGGGCCGCGTAGGGCCGAGTACAACTTTGACCGTTACATGTATAGTTGTTTCGTATGCTGACGGTACAGGTATTCGTATACGTGGGCGCATGCAGCGGTCGTGGGGTAGCATGTGTCCATGGGACATGCCCGAAATGTCCCATCGTATAAAGAGGGGCAACCACCTCCATCGCCCCTACCATTTCCCCCAAATCCCCTCCCTGCCGCATCGTCTTCCTCTCCCCCACTGGCGTCGTCTCGCTCTCCTCCACTGCCTCGACCGCACCGTCTTGCTCTCCCCCACCGCATTCTCTTCCTCACCTTCATCGCCTCCATCTGCCGGAGATGGCTGAAGCCCATGGCGATGCTGATGCATCGGCCGGAGATGTGGTCGAGCTGTAGGGCGCGGTGATCGCGGATGTCGGCGGCATCCACAGCAGTGCGGGGAAACTCGCAATCGCTGTGGATGTGGAGAAGGAGGTGGCGGGCTCCACCTCAGCGCTGCAGAAGGTGAAGACGTCGAGCGGCGCAGTCAATCACGATAACCCCGATGCGCAGCCTGGCGAGGAGCAGAAGGTATTTGCACTTGCTTTGCTTTAGGATATTAGCTTGTAGAGTTAGTTGGATTGGTTAGATTGTGGATTCATACGGTAGTTCAGATGGTTAGAGTAGTTGGTTGGACAGATGGGTCGGGGTTTTCTGTGGGGGGATGGGGGTTTTGTACTAGGGTTTGTTGGATAAATTCGTTGTAAAAATGCTAGATAGATCTGTTTATTAGATGTGCTTCAATGCTACATAGATGTGTGCTTATTAGATTTGTTTTTAATGCTCACAGATTGGGGTTTTTAATGCTACAGACATGTATGCTTATTAGATTGGGTCCCTATTAGATTTGTTTTTGAATGCTACTCAGATTGGGTTTTTGAATGTCATATGGCCAAATGGAATCCATTGATTAAGAAGTTATTTGATTCATTAGTATATAAATTTGTCCACAATATGTAGTTATATTAGCTCTGTTGTTCAATGTGTATGCATGACCAATGATCAATGTGTTATTTGAATGTCATATTGGGGTTTTGAATGTCATATGTAGTTATATTAGATTTGTTTTTGAATTCTACTCAGGTTGGGGTTTTGAATGTCATATTGGCAGTATATTAGCCCTATGATCAATGTGTCATGTGTGCATATCTAAATTTTCAATTGGCTACTAGTGATGGATGTAATTGTATATTCGGGAGGATGATTGTTGGGGGGAGAGGAAGCTAGCCGAGTACGAACCGTATGATCCAGAGTTTAGTGGCGATGAAGAATATGAGGTAATCCTATCCCTTGTTCATTTAGTTCCTTTGACATGGTGTATATGAATCTATAATGTATTAATTCAATTCATTCATGTGTGCAGTATGATTCTGGAGAGATGTGTACAAGGGCAACGTCGCGTCCTTCACAACCAAGGAGGTAGAGAAGATCAAGGCCAAGGGAGTTGCTTCCTTCTACAACCGCAAGATCAAGAAGTGGCACGGCCCCTACTGCACCAACAAGCCAAAGCCAAAGGATGGCCGCTTCGATCACCTTCTGTATCATGCAGAGGATATAGCGTTCCGCGGGGAGGACTGATGTCTACTACACAACCTTCTTCTTGTAGACGTTGTTGGGCCTCCAAGTGCAGAGGTTTGTAGGACAGTAGCAAATTTCCCTCAAGTGGATGACCTAAGGTTTATCAATCCGTAGGAGGCGTAGGATGAAGATGGTCTCTCCCAAGCAACCCTGCAACCAAATAACAAAGAGTCTCTTGTGTCCCCAACACACCCAATACAATGGTAAATTGTCTAGGTGCACTAGTTCGGCGAAGAGATGGTGATACAAGTGCAATATGGATAATAGATATAGGTTTTTGTAATCTGAAATTATAAAAACAGCAAGGTAACTAATGATAAAAGTGAGCGTAAACGGTATTGCAATGCGTTGAAACAAGGCCTAGGGTTCATACTTTCACTAGTGCAAGTTCCCTCAACAATACTAACATAATTGGATCACATAACTATTCCTCAACATGCAACAAAGAGTCACTCCAAAGTCACTAATAGCGGAGAACAAACAAAGATATTATGGTAGGGTATGAAACCACCTCAAAGTTATTCTTTCCAATCAATCCGTTGGGCTATCCTATAAGTGTCACAAACAGCCCTAGAGTTCGTACTAGAATAACACCTTAAGACACAAATCAACCAAAACCCTAATGTCACCTAGATACTCCAATGTCACCTCAAGTATCCGTGGGTATGATTATACGATATGCATCACACAATCTCAGATTCATCTATTCAACCAACACAAAGGACCTCAAAGAGTGCCCCAAAGTTTCTATCGGAGAATCATGACGAAAACGTGTGCCAACCCCT
The DNA here is from genome assembly GCF_003073215.2 of Triticum urartu. Taxonomy (NCBI): domain Eukaryota; kingdom Viridiplantae; phylum Streptophyta; class Magnoliopsida; order Poales; family Poaceae; genus Triticum; species Triticum urartu. The sequence goes on from NC_053022.1 coordinate 544,936,736, forward strand.
ATGCATAGGTTCATGGGCGGAACCCGCAAGTTTATCAGCAAAACATACATCAAGTGAATCACGTGATATCCCATTGTCACCACAGATACGCACAGCAAGACATACATCAAGTGTTCTCAAATCTTTAAAGACTCAATCCGATAAGATAACTTCAAAGGGGAAACTAAATCCATTACAAGAGATTAGAGGGGGGAGAAAGCATCATAGGATCCAAATATAATAGCAAAGCGCGCGATACATCAAGATCGTATCACCTCAAGAACACGAGAGAGAGAGAGAGAGAGAGATCAAACACATAGCTACTAGTACATACCCTCAGCCCCGAGGGAGAACTACTCCCTCTTCATCATGGAGAGCACCGGGATGATGAAGATGGCCACCGGAGAGGGATTGCCCCCTCCGGCAGGGTGCCAGAACGGGTCTAGATTGGCTTTCGGTGGTTACAGAGGCTTCTGGCGGCGGAACTCCCGATCTATTGTGCTCCCCGATGTTTTTAGGGTATATGGAGATATATAGGCGGAAGAAGTACGCTAGGGGCGCCATGAGGGGCCCACGAGGGTGGAGGGCGCGCCCTAGGGGGGTGGGCGCGCCCCCTACCTCGTGGCTCCCTCGTTTCTTTCCTGACGTGCACTCCAAGTCCATCAGGTTGCTGGGCGCACCCCTACCTCATGGCTCCCTCGTTTCTTTCCTGACGTGCACTCCAAGTCCATCAGGTTGCTTTCCTTCAAAAAATAGGTTCCATGAAGTTTCAGGTCAATTGGACTCCGTTTGATTTTCCTTTTCTGCGATACTCTAAAACAAGGTAAAAACACAAACTGGCACTGGGCTCTGGTAGGTTAGTCCCAAAAATGATATAAAAGTGTATAATAAAGCCCATAAACATCCAAAGTTGATAATATAATAGCATGGAACAATAAAAAATTAGATACGTTGGAGACGTATCAAGGACTACATGATCAGGGGCGGCAGGCTGCGCTCGCGAAGGCCCTGACTCCGGCGTGAAGTGATGTGATGATGTGATGATGTGAACTGAATCTTAATCTTTTGGGTCACTTTGGGTCCAGTTACTTTTGGTAAACTAAATGTGGCTATTTATGGTGTGAACTGAATCTATGGTGATGCTAGTAATGTATTGTTCTATCTATATTTGTCTGTCCTTGTATTTGCATGTGGTGTATGGTTAGTTCTGTTTAGATGTTGTGAACTATGAGTTTAGGTGCTGCAATGATCACACATGTTGTTTCAGTGTTGCTTCACTGACCAGACATGTTGTTTCAGTGTTGCTTCACTGATCACACATGTTGTTTCAGTGTTGCTTCACTGGTCACACATGTTATTGGTCTCATGTTTATTAATCAAATCAAATGCATGCTTTTTCCCACCAGCATGTTTCATTATTCGACGTTTTGAACTGACATTCGATAGGACAGTATAAATTCAAGAAAATGAAAAAAATTAAAACCTTGGCAAACTATCTATCTTTGTGTAGGAGATCATTGTGCAAAATTTGAGGTGATTTAGAGGAGGTCAAAGAAATTTGAATTTGAGAAAGGTGCTCCAAGTGAGCTCCCAGGATAGGGTAAACAACCCATTTGTAATCAAGTTTTATTGGACCTACTCTAAATGAGCCAAATGTTTTTTATTAACACCTATTCAATCTATATAGTGTAGATTTGAAGTCTCACTATTTTTTGAATTAATCTTCATATTTTTACATTTTCTTTTGAAAAATATGCTTTAATATAAAAACTATTAAAACACGTTTAAAATATGAAAATGGAAAACTAAGTTCAGATTCTTCTTATTCACTTTGAAATAAAGCTTTGGTGATTTTTTTAAGTTTTTCAAAAATAGAAGGTAACCCTACCTCATCTCCTTGAACTCTATGAATTCTTGTAGGTGATAGCTCATATGTGTGAAGGTTTTCTCATGAAAATGACCATAGACCAAGTTTATGATTTTTGGTTGGTAACATGTCACATAAGACAACATTGTGCGCAGGTTTCATTTTTTTATTTTTTAATTAATGGTGCTCATTTGACCTCGATCGTGTCAACTAGGTTTTTTTTCATGAAAATGACCATAGGCCAAGTTTAGTATTTTTCCTCGTTAGTGTGTCTTATAAAACGACGAACGACGGAAGTTTCATATTTTTTCGTTTTTTTAAATGAGTTATGCTCAGTCAAAGATTTCATAACCCCGTTGACCAGCTCAAAACCCCTCTAAACCCCGCGGGGTTTCACCTAACCCTACCTCCGAACGTCAGCCATTCGATCATACCCTGGCGCCAAGCGACAGCCCTCAGATGTGGGCTTCTAGAAGGAATTCGGTGGGCAGGCTGCGTGCAGGCTCCAGGCCATTGGATTACAAGGACGGCTCTACATCATTGGATTGTGGGGCAATCCGCGAGAGGCGATCCCGTGACTCTGTGAAAAAAAACATTGTTATTGGGCCCAAAAGGAAACCAAGCTCTGGTTGGGCCATCGAATTGCGCCGTTTTTTTATGAACGTGCTAGCTCTATTTTTGTGAACGTGTTGGCTCTATTTTTTGCATCATTTGAAATTACACAACAATTGACATTTCGTGGAAAATTTAGTTCTTTTTTTTCTATACAAATGCAAAATGAACAAATTTGTAAGGGCTAAATTTATTTTTATCATGCAAAATGGCCACAAACTATTAAAAAATGGGTCATTTTGTATTTGTATAATGGCCACAAGCCCTCTATCTTTTTTATCATGCAAAATGACCAAATTTATAAGGGCCAAATTTATTTTTATCATGCAAAATGGCCACAAGCCCTTCAAAAATTGTCTCTTTTTGTTCATATAATATATATGACCATGGATTCTCACGCGTGCAATTAGCTTCCTTTTCTTCTTCTTTTCAAGCCACCATTTCCCACACATGTACACTCCCCATGCCATGGTGGGTTTGAAAACGGGCTACTAACTTCACATTTGACCCCGTTATTACCACGGCCAAATAACACGTAGCACTACGGCTATTTAAGCCACCCTCTGCCTCTGTCATCTCCCACCCTCTGCCTCTGCCATCCCTCATCCATCTGCCTTTCTTTCTCTTCGACCCCTTCTCCTTCTGCACATCCCTCAGCCATGCAGTACACCGGACCAACCTACCGCTTCCCACCCACCATGCCGGAGAGGCTCTACCCTACCGCCGTGTACGTTGATCGCACACTATGTGTGTGGGCGATATCAAGGCTGAGGACCGCAAGGAACTTCACTGAGTTCTTCCTCGCGTCCGGCTACCACCACCTCCCGCGGGGATCTCCAACGATGTTCCGTGTCGAGGAGGTCACCCAAAACCGGGTGGTGGTTTCTCTCCTTGCCCACTTCACCAACACATTCGATGCCTTCTACCTCCTCGGCCGGGTGTTTTGGTGTGGCTCCGAGTTCATCGCTTTCACCACCCACAACAGGTTCACGTAGTACACCAACATCTTCCCCACCGCGACGCGCATGCACACTCTTCTGTACACCATCGACAATGCCCCGGAGGAGCAGTGAAAAGGGCGCCCAGAGGAGGAGGGAGGTGGATAAGGCGGCGGCTAGGGTTCTAAACCCTCTATCTTTTTTTACTCTATGTTATGTTAAGTTGTAATTGAACTATGTTGGAGTTGCTATGGGCTTGTTGGTCCTTTTCTTAAGTTCTATTATTAAGTTTTCTATCTATTCTATTATTAAGTTCTTCCTAGTTTGAACTATGTGATCATGTTATGGGCTTGTTGGCCCTATCTACATATTGGGACTACATATTTGCTGATTGTTTTCTTAGAGAGCTCGGCTTGTTAGTAGGGTTCCCTTGTTAGTAACCATCTAGTGCATGCAAGCAAGCTTTGTTAGTAGGGATGAATGAGTAGAGCTAAGCAAGGGAGTGGCTCTTTTTTTACACAAGCCACAAATATGTAGCGACCTAGCTAGAAGAGAGGAACCAGCGGCAGTGACCGTCGCTGCATCCGTGGCGGCTGGCGTGCAAGAAAGCTGCTCGGTTAGTGCATCGTGGCGGACGCATCGGCGCATGCAGGCTTGGTCCGCGCATGCATGCTCGGTCGGCGCATCGTGGCATCGTGGCATTAGCGCATGCAGGCTCGATTGGACGCATGCAGGCTTTCCTGGGTGCATGCATAGCAGGCTTCTGTCTTGGCGGCGCGCGCGGACGTTTAATGCAAGGGACGGCCCAACGGTCGAACGATGACACCACCCAACGCAGCTCCACTTGTCAGGTCCAATGAACGACACAGTCCAGCGTGGCCCCACTAGTCAGGGTTAATGGTCAAACCTTTGACCCGACGGCAACGTCCGTTGTGACCAGTTATGAGGGTTTCTGGCAAGGGAGTGGGGAAAATTGAGCAAAAATTAAGAGCGCGGGGATGAATGAGTAGAGCTAAGGAACCTAGGGCACAGATGTAAAATACCCAATTCAAAAAGGTATTTGACACTGTTCGCACTTAAAACCCGCACAATGCAGGCTGACTCAATTAGTTAAAGCCCGCACGGTGTAGCACCAAGGTGTCCAGGTGGGCCCACTCATCGGGCTCTCATCCAAGGCCCACTCGCCAAGAACCAACCCAGGTAACGGTCAAGAAGTTTTTCTTGGTGTCCAGGTGGTCCCACTCATCGGGCTCTCATCCAAGAAGTTTTTGTTGTGTAGTTAAGTCATAGAGTTTGTCTTTAGTAGTTTTCTTTATAATTTTTCCTTTGAATTTTTCTTTGGATTCTATTTGGTATTTCTTATTGATTTCTTTTTTTATTTGTTGATTTGTATTTTGAGTGCTAAAATGATTGCTTATGTGAATGCAATGTTTGACTATATAGATTTTCATCGGAGGGTGACGAATAGAACTATCAGGACTTTTCTGAGAGCGATATTAGCTTCATCAACTATACCAGACAAGTTCACTTTGACCATATGTTTATACCTATGTTTTATTTGCATTTAGTGTCATCTTTTCAACAATTCCTCCAGTAGTATATTGAATCTTGTAGTGAGTAGAAGCATGAGGTAGGAACCCACACTACTGTTATCAAGCCCCGGGAACATTACTTATTTTAATGCTATACTATAGTGGACTAGGATTGGTATGCGTGTTCGTGAGTGGTGTGAGAAGGAGGATTCTACGTCAATGACGACAATTCAAGGTGGCAAATTTAAGGCATGCATCCTCAAGAACTCAAGACTTCAAGACTCGGGACAAGAATTCAATACACACTACTGGGTGGAAATTGGATGAACGGCGCGCCCAGTGGTTAACCTAGGTTATGATGGAGAAGCACCAGTCAATCAGGCAGAGAGTTCCACCCAGACTCAAAGAGACAGATGAAATACATCATGCCTGGAAGCTTACCTGTGCAGCCACAAGTCATTATGGGCTTTTGCTTGGTTGATCATCATAGTGACTCTGACTAGTTCAGTGCCAGCAGATGTAGACGAAAGGTAGGTTTGGATGGGCACTGATAGTTGTTAGGGAAACTCTTTGAAAGACCATGTTTCGGTCATCTTGTTCTCAAACACCATGAAGTGCGAGAACGTAAAAAGGGGGATTGAATCTTGTGGGTAAAGTGCACAACACTTTGCAGAGTTAAAACCTAATCGATTAATCGTGTCCCTGGTTATGGACAATTTGAGCCTCTGGACTTGGATCTATCTCAAAACTCTCAACACAGGACTGGCAATTAATAGTGGGCAACTTATAATTATTTGGGCTATGGGACATCGATTGGCGGAACCATGACATAGTAGATAACTCTGTAGGGAAGATTCTTGATACTCCTTTGTACTAGGGAAAATAAAACCGGCTTTTATGCAAAATAACTCAGACCTAGAGCCACAAAGTCATATTGCATATAGAATAGTCTTTTCATTTGCTTTCTATTGTGATTTTGCCGGTACATTCAATGTACTGACCTACAGGGCTACAACGTCTCATGTTGCTGATATTTCTACCACGAGCACTACAAAAAAATACACTTCCGTGATGATACGTGTTTGTTTCAGTAGGTCACATTTTCTATCATGCATGTACATCCATGACAAATTTATGACAGAATCAAGAGTCATACATGTGCTGTCATAGAAGTGTTCCATGACATTACCAAAATTATCATCACGGAAGTGTCCACTTCCATGACGATAAATCACGTGTCATAGAAGTGCTTTCGTCAAGGGTGACCGACACGTGGCATCCATCGTAACGAAACGCCATTAAGCTATCGGGTCCGGTTTTGGATCCGATAACCTATTAACAGCCCCAACCAATGGGGATTTTCCACGTGTAAAATCATCATAGGCTGGAGGAAACACGTGTCGGCTCATCGTTGGGACAGATGTCATCCACTCATTGGACCCAAAGCGCCTATGATACGTTGACACGTGGCATGGCCCAACAGAGTCCCATACTTGTGAAAAGGCCGACCCGTTTGACTTGGTCAAAAGGTGGCGGGCCGGCCCACGGCAAGCCTGTTAACGGCATGTTCGCATATAGCCCATTTACAGCCCGCTAACCCAGGGCCCGTTTACGGCCTATCCGAATTAGGTCCAGTAGCATCATCTGGGCCGTCCAATATAATTCCAGCATGTTTTAACTTCCGGCCCATGTATGGCCCATGACGTCTTTCGGCCCATATGAGGCCCTTAGTAACCCTCGGTCCATTAACGACATGTGGTGAAACTGGCCCGTAATGAACAATGTATCACTTTATACCCATTACCGGCCCATTATTCTGTTGGGCTGTTTCTAGCCCATATTATCTTTTGGCCTTCTCAGGGCCCATTTATTCTTAGGCTCGTTTCTAGCATTCGTTTGCTTACGGCCCGTTACTGTCATTTTCTTCTTATGGGCCAAATTCAGCCCGTGGTTACAGTCGGCCAGTTTGTGGCCCGTTAATACGTTGGGCTGTTTTCATAGCGTCATCAAATACGGCCGATTATCGACAGCCCGTTATGGTCGGCCCATGAACAGACGATTTCAACTCTAGCCCATTTACGACCATAATGTGGTCTGTTATTGGCCCATGTTTGGCCGACCGATCATATGGCCCAGAGAAGGCACATTGATGATACGGCCCGTAGAAGGCCCATTGTGTCTACGGCCCGTATAAGGCCCATTGTTTCTACGCACCGTAGAAGGCCCATTGTTTCTACGGCCCGTAGGAGGCCCATGTTAACTACAGTAAATATGTAGCCCATGGTTATTGTGGCCTAGTTTTAAAAAATAGGTTATTGCGGACACTAGCAAACCGCGGAAAAAGAACTGCACTGACTACAAGAAAACAAATAAACAAGACAATAAAGAAATAAATTAGCAAGCAACTTACGCTAGGCTATCACGGCTATTACACATATTACATCCACTGGGCATCAAAGTTCGCCACCAGTGCAAATATAGGGAACAAAGCAGCATATAAACGCCACAGCAAAACAAGTCCAGAACTGAAACCACTTTAGAAGAGCTCAAGAAACAATATCCTGGGTACCCATAATGCTCGCAAGATGCTTAGAAAGCTTATTAACTTTCTCTTGTTTGGCACTTAAATCCTCCAGCACTTGTTGTTGCACCAGAAAGTATGCATGTGAATTCTGCAGGGACTTCCTTAGTCCTTCGGCTTCCTATCGCATAACATCTGATCGATGTATTTCAACTTGAAGTTGAGACTCAAGAAGCCGAACTGATTCAGGCAGCGAGTTCGAAGAGCTGGTGCCAACAGCAGTACCCAGTAACTCGAACACTACATCAAGACAGGACTTTGGGGTTGTCTCAGTGTCTTCAATATAGTTTTTATCAGCTTTCTTGGAGACCAATAGGGATGTCTCACTATCTTGAGCCTTACCTGCATTACTTCCTTTACCATTGCATAACGGGGTACTCTTCTCCAATATTTTATCCGCATTCTAAAAGAGAAACAAACAAACACATCACAGGTTTACAATGTAGTATATGAAACTCATTTTGGTAAACCAGTTCAGTAGTAAGGTGGACGGGATAATAGCATGAAACAAACATATATCTATGTAGTATGGTCACTGTATGGTCAATATCATTCTAGTTTATGTTGCCAAATCAAGATAGATACAGTTCGAATCATATCTATTTAAGGCAAAGCAGCATAGACAGAATATAAGTGTGGGAAACTACACAGCAATAACAACACTTGTAATGTGCATGGCATGAGAACATAACTGTTTATTCAATCGAAACGGAAATCAACATAGAGCAAGTTACAACAGCAAACATGTTAAAGAAACAGGTTTAAAACATACCCGTTGTGCCATTGGAGTTTCAATTGCATCCTTCAAATTTGAAATTAGTTGGTATGAGTAAATACAGTGATGCAAGAGAAAAGTAGTATGAACCATAGCTACGGAACCTGACATGAGAACAATTCTTCTTCTGCTTTAAGCGTTGACTTGGGGTTCGGAGTGGTGGTCCTCGTGCTTTGGGCACTGCAGTTGCCTTACTAACTGCTCGTGTTTGGGTGCTCTGTGGTGGAGACGGTGTTGTGTCAACGAGAACTGGGTTACTATCTGCTGGGGTTGGGGTTATAAGGGGTGTAGCTGGTTCTCTGTCCAATTGGGTAGGGGTACAATCTGCGTGACTCTAGGTTATGTGTGGTGGGGCTGGTTCTTGGGCAAGTACAACCGTGGTTCTATCTCCATCCACAGGTAGCACGATTGAGGGAGTCCTGGATTAGGGGGTGTCCGGATGGCCGGACTATACCTTTGGCCGGACTCCTGGACTATGAAGATACAAGATTGAAGACTCTGTCCCGTGTCCGGAAGGGACTTTCCTTGGTGTGGAAGGCAAGCTTGGCGATACGGATATGCAGATCTCCTACCATTGTAACCGACTTTGTGTAACCCTAACCCTCTCCGGTGTCTATATAAACCGGAGGGTTTTAGTCCATAGGACAACATACACAACAACAATCATACCATAGGCTAGCTTCTAGGGTTTAGCCTCTCTGACCTCGTGGTAGATCTACTTTTGTACTACCCATATCATCAATATTAATCAAGCAGGACGTAGGGTTTTACCTCCATCGAGAGGGCCCAAACCTGGGTAGAACTTCGTGTCCCTTGCCTCCTGTTACCATCCGGCCTAGACGCACAGTTCGGGACCCCCTACCCGAGATCCGCCGGTTTTGACACCGACATTGGTGCTTTCATTGAGAGTTCCTATGTGTCGTCGCCATCAAGAAGGATGCCTCGCCCCGTCTTTAAAGACGGCACCGTTGCTAAGGGAGCTTTGGCTGTCGGCCAAACCCTCCGGCTAGGTGGTTTTCTTATGACCGCCTGTTCGGCTTCTGCGCCGACGATGACCTCTCGAGCCATCGAAAACAATCTTCATGTCAGCTCGGAACTCGCCGAGCAGTTAGATCCAATGGAGCTCTCCTCCATAAACGAGCTCTTGGATCGCTTCGCCGCCCTAGGAGTCGCTATGGATTACGACCAGATTGGGTCTAAACCCGATCCGAGAGAGATTAACTCTCCCCAAGTCACCCATCACGTTGCCGTGGTAGAGGGACAGCGCTGCGACCCTTCATCTATCTTAAGGACTCGTTACGTCTGGATTCCCGATCCCTCCAAGCCGGATACCCGCGGAGGGGAGGATATCACTCAAGACCTGAACTTGAAGTCAGGCGACGGACTGGATTCATTGGACAACATCCAGGAATCCAAATTTTCAAGTTCGGAAATTCCTCGGCCTCTGAGCCTTAGATGGGTGAGGCTTCGGATTTAATTCCACTCACCCACCCGAACATTAGCGATCTATCCCAAATTAGGCAAGATCCTGAAGAAATAGTACATCATTACTGGGCCAGATTCCTCCTGGTTATGAACAGGATAAAGGACTGCCGCGAGGAAGACACAATCTCAATCTTTTGCAGTAATTGCACGGACAAGGGAATCCTCAACGCCATAAGTCGCCGTGATATTACACGCTTCGCTGACTTGGAGTCCATCGTACGAAAGTACTGTGCGATGGAAAGCGCCTGGAAAACCGAAATAAAATTTTGGGACGATCCGGCCCTGAATACAAACCCAGTCTGAAATAAACGGATGCATCATCGCCAGACACCCGGGTCAAACACAAAAAAGCAAAAACCCTCTACTGGGCATGGAACCGTATTGGAAGGATGGCTTAATGGACCCTGTAAAATTCACAGTACAGAGGACGCCACACCAACTCATAGCCTTAGAGCATGTTGGATACTCCGGCAGGTGGCCAAAATTGGCGAAAATCTCCTAATTCCGGAGACCACAGAAAGCCACCCCAGAGACACCAATACGGTATTAACAGTCTTCGAGACTTTCGCATCAATTAATATGCGAAAAAGGACACTCCACAACCTTGCCGAAGTCTACCAAGTAGCAACAATAAACCCATGGAGTGACACGGCTATTACCTTTAACGCCAGTGATGAACCTAAATTCCGGACAGCCCGAGCACCAGCCGCATTGGTCCTCAGTCCAATAGTGGAAAACTTTCGTCTTACCAAGGCACTCATGGACGGAGGCAGCGGATTGAACCTCATTTATGAGGAAACTCTTCAAAAAATGGAAATAGACTGGAACCGCATTGAGCGAAGCAGCACAACCTTTAGAGGAATAATCCCTAGTCGGGAAGCGCCCTGTACAGGAAAAATCACACTAGATGTGGTGTTCGGCACGCCGGATAATTACAGGTCTGAAGACGTCACGTTCCATGTGGCTCCGTTCAGCAACGGTTATCACGCTCTGCTAGGGCAGGAAGCATTTACAATATTCCAAGCAATACCCCATTTTTTGAAGATGCCCGGGCCCAACGGGATCATCACTCCCGCTAGTGATCCGGACATAGCACTCCGCGCCGAAAACAAGACAGCCGCATTGGCCCTTGAGGCACTATCCAAAGCCCTAGCGGCTGAGGAACTGACTGCGCTGCGCTCCATGGTGAATAGAGACGACGTGGTACTCGACAAAAGATCCAAGTCCACCTCCTTTAAACTGGCGGACGAAATAGTCAAATTCCAGGTCCACCCAACGGACCCCAATAAAACAGCTTCCATTGGGGCACATTTAAACCCTGATGTAGATGCCGCACTGCGAGAGTTCCTACGAGAAAACTGGGACATTTTCGCCTGGCACCCTTCAGACATGCCAGGACTCCCACGCAGGCTGGCCGAGCACAGCTTAAATATCCTAAAAGAATTCAAACCTGTCAAGCAAGCTCTTCGGCGTTTTTTCGAACCTAAGAGACAGGCCATGGGAGAAGAGCTAGCAAAGCTATTGGAGGCCGGATTCATCAGAGATATAAAACATCCAGACTGGCTAGCAAATCTGGTGATGGTACCAAAGAAGGACAAATCCTAGCGCCTGTGCGTTGATTTTAAGGACATTAACAAGGCTTGCCCAAAGGATCCCTTCCCACTCCCCCGCATCGATCAAATTATCGATGCTACCACAGGACACGATTCGTTGTGTTTCCTCGACGCATATTCCGGCTACCATCAAATCAAGATGGCAGAATCAGACCAAGCCGCAACGGCATTCATCAGACCATACGACCCATTCTGTTTCAACACAATGCCCTTCGGGCTCAAAAACACCGGCGCAACATATCAGCACATGATTCAGACATGTCTGGCAAACCAGATCGGCAAAACAGTGGAGGCATATGTAGATGATGTGGTCGTCAAAACAAGACATGTCGAATCTCTAGTAGACGACTTGAGGCTCACATTCGATAACCTCCGAACATACGACATCAAGCTCAGCCCGGAAAAATGCGTTTTCGGCGTTCCAGCCGGAAAGCTCTTGGGCTTCATTGTATTCGGTAGAGGAATTGAAGCAAATCCAGCTAAGATCCGAGCTCTGTTGCAACTGGATATCCCAAAGGACCTCAAACAAATACAAAAGTTAACCGGATGCGTGGCTAAGCCGCTTTATCTCCCGCTTGGGAGAAAAGGCCCTACCCCTTTACCTCCTCCTTCGGTGCACCGAACACTTCAAATGGACGGATGCAGCCACGGCCGGACTCGATGAAATAAAAGCCATATTGGCAACAAATCCAGTCCTGGCCGCGCCAAACATTGGTGAACCAATGCTATTGTACATTGGAGCAACACATCAGGTTGTAAGCGCTGTGCTCGTCGTCGAACGAGAAATAGACGGACACAAATTCCCCCTTCAAAAGCCGGTCTATTATGTATCCATTGTCCTCACTCCCTGCAAATCACGGTACCCGCATTATCAAAAGATTGCGTACGCGGTATTCATGGCATCCCGGAAGCTATGACACTACTTTCAAGAGTGTTCAATCACAGTAGCCTCGGAAGTACCACTTAACGATATTATAAATAACCGTGATGCAACGGGCCGGATTGAAAAATGGGCTATTGAGCTCCTCCCGTTCGACATAACTTATAAGCCACGGGGAGCCATCAAGTCGCAAGTCTTGGCCGACTTCGTCGTAGAATGGACGGAGGCCAAACTCCCTAAAGAGTACGACACATATTCAAATTGGATCATGCATTTCGACGGCTCCAAGATGTTGGCCGGACTAGGGGCTGGAGTCGTTTTGACGTCCCCCACAGGAGACACAGTTCAATACGTACTCCAGATTATGTACACAGACTCCAACAATGCAGCCGAATATGAGGCCCTTTTACATGGTCTCCGGATGGCAGTATCCATGGGCATTCAACGCCTAGAGGTGCGCGGGGACTCGAACCTCGCAATATCCCAAATAAATGGAGACTTCGACGCCAAGGATCCAAAGATGGCAGCTTACCGCAACGCCGTCCTAAAAATGTCAGCTCGGTTCGAAGGGCTTGAATTTCACCACATAGCCCAGGAAAATAATCAGGCGGCAGATGTCCTGGCACGCATCGGTGCAAAACGCGATGTAGTCCCCCCAACATCTTCTTGGAAAGGCTGTTCAAGCCATCCGTAGTATGGGAAGGGGAGCCGCACAACACCAGCCCGAACCTAACCGCACTGCTCGACACCGAACATTCTGACACAATCGGCGGCTCTGCCAATGAAATAACACCTTCAGCCCACGTAATAATGGCCGTCATCACCCCATGGACAGAACCATTCCTCGCCTACCTTATTAGGCAGGAACTCCCCGAGGACCAAAACGAGGCACGCTGCATAGTGCGGCGATTCAAAGCCTACAAAGTCCACGAGGGAGAGCTTTATAAGAAAAGCACTGCCGGAGTCCTTCAAAGGTGCATCTCTGAAGAGGAAGGGCGGAACCTCCTGGCTGAAATTCATGCCGGACTAGGCGGTCATCACGCTGCAGCTCGGTCCCTTGTGAGCAAGGCCTTCTGCACAGGCTTTTACTGGCCGACGGCCCGGGCAGACGCCCATGACTTAGTCCAATGATGCATCGGTTGCCAGCTCTTTGCAAACCAAAGCCATATGCCACCCACCGCCCTCCAAACTATCCCCATCACTTGGCCCTTCGCGGTCTGGGGGCTTGATATGGTTGGACCCCTTAAAGGCGGAACCCATAAGCAAAAATACTTACTGGTCATGGTGGATAAGTTCACCAAATGGATAGAAGCCAAGCCTGTTAAGACGGCCGAATCCGGACCTGTGATAGACTTTATATCCGGGGTTGTACACCGTTACAGCGTCCCCCACAGCATCATCACCGATAACGGCACGAACTTTCCGGCCGACGAGGTAAAACTCTGGTGCAAAAACATGGGCATCAAGCTCGATTATGCTTCCGTCTATCACCCACAAACTAACGGCCAGGTCGAACGTGCAAATGGTCTTATCATGAGCGGCATTAAACCCAGATTAGTGCGGTCCCTCACGGAATCTAACACGCATTGGGTAGAGGAGCTCGACTCTATACTCTGGGGGCTGCGGACCATGCTGAATCGCACCACCGGATACACACCATTCTTTATGGTGTACGGCGCAGAGGCAGTTTTGCCTTGCGACATAATTCATGACTCACCTCGAGTGCGCATGTACGAAGAAAGAGAATCCGAGCTCGATCGGCATGATAGTTTGGACGCATTGGAGGAGGAGCGTGACGTGGCAAAAGCCCGCTCCGCATTCTATCAACAGCAGGCTCGAAGATACCAAAGCAGAGAAGTACGGGCCAAAAATTACAACGTTGGCGAATTAGTTCTACGCCTGCCGGACAAGAAAAAGGACAGACTCAAGCCCAAGTGGGAAGGTCCCTTCATAATTGACCAAGTCCTGACTGGTGGAGCGTACCGCCTGCGAAATGCATCGGATAACCGACTCGAGCCGAACCCATGGAACACAGCCTGTCTCCGAAAATTCTATGCCTAGAGCAGGATCCTGTGTTCGTCTCCTTACTCTGTCCATTTTTTATATACTTTCTGTCTTACATTTCTCTTCTTATTCTTCTCTCTCTCTCTCTTATAGCCTTTAAAGGCTCATAAAGTGACGCGCTATCCGCGCTCATTAAACCTGGGGGCTTCTTTAAACAAAAGCTTATTCATACGGGCTTCATGCCCAACACATGTGTCACACTTCCGCATGTACCTTTCATTCGCCATTATATGCATCGATATGACTTAAGTTTTGGCCAAGCTAGGTTGCCTGGCTCCTGTGCTTACCCCTACGTTCCCGATTGTTCGGCTAGGTGGTAAAGGGAGCACCTCTTCGATTGTTACTGCCGGGTCAGCCGGACGTGTACCTCAGACTGGGTGAAGCCGAAAGCTAGCGTTCTTAAGGGAATATTTGGTCGGTGAACTAAAGATGATCTTTTTTTATTTTTATCTATACACCCCCAGATGTTTTTCCTACGTTTCTTTTCGCAGCATGGACATGCACCTTAGGGCATGCCTCCCAGGGAAAGGAACCCCTAACGGAACTATTCTCCCTGGAAGATGTTTCTTACTAACCATGTAATATAACATAACTAGTCGGGCACTTGTCTGTTCACGCACTAATGACCCCTACGCCTGGTCTCCATGCATTCCCCGGTTCCTATATAACCGCATGGGAATTCGGACACACTCCGGACCGTCAGGTCCCGAGGCTGAAGTGAAAAGGTCGGCCATGACAAATGATCTACAATCCGGCTAGAAGGCATTATAAATGTTAATTAAATTACATAGTCATTTTGACTGATTGTATTCCTCTTCAATACCATCTAACAGGCTGTCTAATTTACAGTCCTGCTGGGAATACTTCGCGGCCAACTCTACTTGGCCATATACTAAGCTTACAGGGATCTCCTTCCCATCGGGCCCTACATGACCGACCTCGGCCATGTGGTTGGGGTCAGCCTTTGCATACCGCGTCTTCACCATGGCCCAAGCCTCCCTAGCGCCTTGATGGCAGGCCGATATCTTCCACAATCGGAAGCGCCGCCGTGCTCCCTTTAGCTTCTCCGCAAGCTCTCCAAGACCTTCGGGCATGGAGACGGATGGCCACAGGGCCTAAGCGACGCCTTGAATTGCCTGCCGAACTCGATCGAGCAGTTGTGAGAGCTCGGGAAGAAGGTCGCCCGTAGAACCGGGCATCTCCTCTGTAGGACGACCTGTTAGCACACCTACACACATTGCTCTGTTAGTCGACTTCCCCGCCGAACTTTCTTTCAAAGGTTCGTTCAAGCACTTACTAAATATGCCGCGCCGAAGCCGCTGATTCTCCTTCACGGAGTCTGACAGTTGAGCACGAAAATCTTTCAGCTCGACGCCCAGCTTGGTGTTGGCATCTTGGAGATCGTTCTTCTCCCGCCTCACCTTTGTCAGCACCTTCTTACCAGCCTTTAGCTGGCGTAGGAGATGTTGCCTTTCTACAATTTCATTTGTCAGATTCGCACCCATGCCGTGCTTCGCAATATACTTATCTTTCGAAGTGTATATTACCAGAGGGGGTCTCCTTGGGCTCCCCTGCCGCGGCTAGTGCAGCCTCAAGTTTGGCTTTGCACTCTTCCAGCTCCTTGGACAGTAGGGAATTCTTTTCTGTAAGAACCTGCATAACAAATGATCCTTAAATCAGTTATTCTAACTATTTCAAGTCTCGGGGGCTACTGGTATATATATAATTACCAAAATTTTCTTACCCGTATGTCTTTTACATATTTCTCCGTGGCTCTGGCTAGACCATTTTGAGCGGCACAGAGGTATGCATCTCCCGAATTGAAGGCATCTAACACCCTTTGGGAAAAACAAGAGTCGCGTAGAATTGTCCGGCGACGCCTGTGGTTCATGGCACTCTCCACCTCAGAGTTGGTGGCAGACAACCCGTCCACATCCTCCGTCGGAGGAGCGTCTAGCGCGTGCCTTGCGTTCGCCTCCGCCTTAGGACCAGGCTTTGGAGCCTGGCTGGTGGAGGCGCGATTGGCAGCCTCTCCGGATATAGTCCGGCGAGGTCTCTATGTCCTGAAGGGAGCACGAGTGTCAATGTGCCTCGAAGGTATAACACCTGGGATAAGGGGGCGCGCCATACCTTTGCGCTGACGCCTCGGTCCGGACTGCACTTCTTTTCTGCCCACAGGGCCCTGCGGCCCCTCATTGTCTTGTCGCCGCAGGCTCAGCCTTCCGCCTTAAAAACCTCCCCTGCAAAGTTTGGTTGGAATCAGGAAACTGAAAGCACGAGAGGGCGGACACCTATTCGGGGTACTGGGACTTCGATCTCAGTTACCTGGGAGGCCGGGATTAGCCCTGGGTAATCGGCCGTAATGGCCACGAAGGCGTTGTCCTTGCTCAATTGATGGAGCACTCCATCAATCAGCTCCACAGATATGTCCGGATCCTCTTGAGAGGCCGGGTCGAGGGACCGTCCTGGGTCCTCGGGTTGTGGAGGAGGGTTGCTTATTTCCTTAACAGCCCATCGCAGTTCCTACGTTGAAGTCGTCAGACTGAATATTTAACAATGGGAATACAAAACGGATGGGCAACTAAATGCAACCACTTACCCAGCTTGGGGGAATGTGCATAGAGAATCCGCCATGAGGGTTGACGCGGAGAAATTCCTCCTCTTCTCCCTTATACAAAGTGGACAAGATCTTTAGTAGAGCGGCAGCTGAATCTGGCCCCTTACGGTCGTAGCAGGTGGCGTCGTCCTCCCCGTTGAAGTCCCACATGGGGTGGCTTCTATACTGAAGCAGCTGCACCCCCCGCATGATGCATTCGGCCATAACCCCGATCATGGTTAGTCCGGAATGGGCTAGCAATCTTATTCGGCCCATCAGGTAAATGATGTCCCTGTCACTTTCCCTCTGAGGGCTCCGTGGACGCCAGCTTAGGCGCTTCTTTAAGGGAGCACTTTCGAATTCAGGGAGGCCGACCCGGACAGGATCCGGCAGCAGGACGTCTTCTATATAGAACCATTCCGAGGGCCAGTCTCCGGATGCCTTCTTTGGGGTTCCGGACAGATATCCGGTCCTGGCGATGCGCCACACTTTGGCTCCGCCCACTTGATACATTGGCCCCTCCTTAGAGCGGGGCACAAGGCAGAATAACCTTCTCCATAGCCCGAAATGAGCCTCGACGCCCAAAAACAACTCGCAGAGGGCTACGTAGCCCGCGATATGCAATACGGAGGCTGGCGTGAGATTGTGTAGTTGGAGGCCGTATATCTCCAGCAGCCCCCGGAGAAATGGATGGATTGGAAATCCAAGCCCCCTTATTAAATAAGGGACGAGGCACACCCGCTCTCCTTTGGAGGGATTAGGGGCACTCTCCGCTTGCTCTCCGCCATTATAGATGGCAGGGACGGCTCGAACCGGGACCATATAGGCCGGGGGGAGAAATCCCTTGGTCTGGAGCGTCACTAGCTCGCTATGTGGGATGGAGCATCTCTCCCAATATCCAGGCTGAGGGTTGGAAGGGCGAGAGGAGGAGTCGCGACGGCTGGCCATGGTGGAATGGACCTTTGTTGGATGCGCTCTGATGAACACTCACAAAGGGGGGAAGATGTGGTTTGGATCTAAATCCATGTCCCCTTAAATAGGTCAGCTCGTTTACACGGCTAGGGGTGTGAATGTAAAAACACTCAGACTTTTCATATTCATTTGACACGTGGGAAGCGGCCATTATTGGGCGTAGAAGCCAAGGAGCGCAACATCTACAAGAAACCAAACTTTATTCAACAGGTGCACGGAATTTGGAGGAGAACCTGCCTTGCAATGCCGAAGACAATCTGCGCGCCGGACTTATCGTCATTGAAGCCTAGTTCGGGGGTTACTGAGGGAGTTCTGGATTAGGGGGTGTCCGGATGGCCGGACTATACCTTTGGTCGGACTCCTGGACTATGAAGATACAAGATTGAAGACTCCGTCCCGTGTCCGGAAGGGACTTTCCTTGGCGTGGAAGGCAAGCTTGGCGATACGGATATGCAGATCTCCTACCATTGTAACCAACTTTGTGTAACCCTAACCCTCTCCGGTGTCTATATAAACCGGAGGGTTTTAGTCCATAGGACAACGTACACAACAACAATCATACCATAGGCTAGCTTCTAGGGTTTAGCCTCTCTGATCTCGTGGTAGATCTACTCTTGTACTACCCATATCATCAATATTAATCAAGCATGACATAGGGTTTTACCTCCATTGAGAGGGCCCGAACCTGGGTAAAACTTCGTGTCCCTTGCCTCCTGTTACCATCCGGCCTAGACGCACAGTTCGGGACCCCCTACCTGAGATCCGCCGGTTTTCATACCGACAACGATCTTTTCTGAAGACCGTGCTTTTACTCCCACAGATACTGCTAGCACCCCCTCCAATTGAAATGGCTGATAAACAAGAAAAGTAATTGAATGTACAAACATTGTAAGATAGACAGGTGCAATGGATAGTAGGGAAGAAAACAGGGCATGAAATAATTCACATTTATGTGGTCTAACCAAACATAATAGCAGGACATAATTTCACATATATGATGGCTAATGAAACAGGATAGCATGGCACAATTTCACATGTATGATGGCTAACTAAACATGATAGAATGACATACATCAAAATATGATGACTATGTAAACAGGATGACATGATATAACTATACGATGCGTCTATTAAAGTGGTTGGCATGCCATAAATCACAAACATGTCGTCGATGGAAACACGATGGCATGATATAATTCACGGATAGAATGACATAATTCAAAATATGATGACTATGTAAACAAGATGAGATGATATAACTACACGAGGGAGGGATGGCTGCTAGCTACTTCGCACTATGCTAGGGTGAACCTCGGTTGGGGGGAGAGCATGCATTCATAGATTTGGATTCCCTTCGTGCCGACACGAGGGAGGGGGTCTGCTAGCTACTTCATACTTTGCCAGGTGAACCTCGGTTGGGGGGCATGTGCATTCATAGCTTAGGATTCCCTTCATGCCGACACGAGGGAGGGGTGCCTGCTAGCTACTTTGCACTTTGCTAGGGTGAACCTCGGTTGGGGGGGGAGGGCATGCATTCATAGCTTAGCTAGGATTCCCTTCGTTCCGACACGATGGAGGGGGGCTGCTAGCTACTTCGCACTTTGCTAGGTGAACCTCGGTTTGGGGGGCATGCATTCATAGCTTAGGAATCCCTTCGTGCTGACACGAGGGTGGGGGGCTGCTAGCTCTACTTCACACTTTGCTAGGTGAACCTCGGTTGGGGGCATGCAGTCATAGCTTAGGATTCCCTTCGTGCCGACACGAGGGAGGGGGGCTACTAGCTACTTCGCACTTTGCTACTGTGAACCTCGGTTGGGGGGCATGCATTCATATCTTAGGATTCCCTTCGTGTCGACACGAGGGAGGAGGGGGGCTGCTAGCTACTTCGCATTTTGATAGGTGAATCTCGGTTGAGGGGGAGGGGGCATGCATTCATAGCTTAGGATTCCCTTCGTGCCGACATGAGGAGGGGGGTGGGGGCAAGCAATACCGTGCACTTTGCGAGAGAGGTGCCACATCGAAGTTGCATTTGGTATTTGAAAATCAAACCACCCTTTTGATACATAAATTTGGTCCACATGAAAGTGTGTTCGTGTTCTGACCCTCTCCCGTGTCATTTTTCACCAAATTTATGAACATTAGACAAGTCAGATGACGCAACAGACACGGTTCACTCAAACTAACCGTGTGCCACACCGGTGCACCTGTCACGCACACATCCGCACAGTACATTGGGCTCCACGAGGCTCCCCCTCTCAAAAATATTTGCCCGCCTCAAGGGTTTTTCTGTTTCATAACACACGTTTGTTATCTCTGGACCGTGTGCGATGTTTCTTGTTCCCAATCCTGCCTGCATCCCTAGAAAATATATGCCCGCCTCGAGGGTTTTTCTATTTCATAACACACGGTTGTTATCTCCGGACTGTGTGTGATGCAATATCATCAAAATTTTCAATAGCCCGGCATTTCACTCCCGCCTTTGACTCCCGCATAGTAAAATTTTCAGTACCAGCGTCATTTCCTCAAACACCCCGCGCCCCCTCTCTCCACACACAAACACACACCAAAACCTCCTCGGGCGTGCGCGCGTGCGCGCGCGCACACACACACACACACCCTCCCTCACTCGAAACCCTAGCAAAGTCCCCGCCGCCGCCGCCGCCGCAAGGCCTCCATTGTCAACATCTGCCGGTTTGCCCGTGCAGCTTACCCACCGATCTTCATACCCAGGCCGCCCTGAGTTTCTTAGATGACGCCTACCAAACGCTCCCTTTCCCACAGATCCCCATCCCCCACTCCAGAGCGTCGCAGCCTAAGCCCGGCTACGCTTCCCGTGGAGCTCGAGGAGCGACTGGCCCAAAAGAGGTGTATAGCCGTCTCTTCGCTCGACGTGGCTGAGGAAGCTGACGGCCATTACTGGCGGCAGGCACTCAAGCAGCGGGCTAGAGTATGCGGGCATATCTCCTCCGCCGGCTACGACATCAAGGTCATCGACAGCGACGCCCTGAGGCGGGCTGTGTCACAGGTTAAGTGGCCCACCCCCAACCCCTCGGGTTCAACCACCGTCGATCTCATCCATGGCCCCGCCGCTGATCTCCTCTGGCTCGCTGTCAACAATTTGCTATTCTACACCGCCATCGAGCCCCTTTTGCCATTTCTGAAGGACACGTTCTGCGACGCTGGCTTGGGATCCACAGCTTCCAAGTCATACCTCATCGACGGCAACCAAAAGGAGGGCACCCTCTCTGGCTCTTCCAAGGGGAAAGAGCCCATATGCTCTTCCAAGGGGAAAGCGCCCGTCTGCGACATTAGGAAGGGCACCCTACAGCCGTGCTCTTCCAAGGGGAAGGAGCCCATCTGCGACAACATGGAGCGCATCCAAGGTCCGTGCTCTTCCCACGAGAACTAGCCCATCCGTGACAAGTGAGGAAACCCATGATTTGTTTTGCCGTGCCTCTTCACAGTTGCTATATCTGGTTGTTTGCAGTATGCCTTGTTTATTTCAGTTATTCACACTGTGATGCTCTATATGTGCAATTATTTACTGTGCAGTACATTTCATCAATCCAGTTTTAAACATACCGATAGGAATGCATATATTTGCTTGTTGTTAAGCCTGTTATAGCTAGCATATGCCTCTTTGAAAGGTTTTTGATTGTTCGGTTGTTTGTAGTTAGAATATGTTCAGTTTCAAATGCTATCTTTGGTTGTTCGTAGTATGCCTTGTTTATTCCAGTTATTCACAACGTGATGTTCTATATGTGCGAGTATGAACTATGCCGTTCAATTTCATCCGTACCAGTTTCAACAATACCACTATGAATGACTACATTTGGTTGCTGCATCTTGTAGTTAACACACCTTTCCATTTTTATTTAACCATAACCAGTGTACTTAGACCGGTACAATACAAGTTTGAATGATCATGTTTCCTTGTTGTTAAATGTTTGGCCTATTGCAGTTAGCACACCACTACTAGGAAAAAGCCTAGTAGTAGCGCGGGTTAAAAGCTAGTAGTAGCGCGGGTGCCTGCGCTACTACTACGGCGCTACAACTAACTAGTAGTAGTAGCACGGTGCATCCCACGCTACTACTACTAACTATCTGTAGCGCGTGTCTGTGACCCGCGCTACTACTATTAATTTGAAAAACCAAAAAAATCTCGACCCCGTGCGTGCTGTCAATGGTGTCAATGGTTCGTTCGATGGCGCCGACGTCCATGGCGACGGGGCGTCGGCCGGCAGCGACGTGCACGTTGGCCGGGAGCAGGGAGATCTCGGCCATGACGCGCCTCGTGGAGGCCGCGGAGGCCAGCCCGGCATTGGCCGGGAGCTAGAGGACCTGGATCTTGGCGTCGTGCGTGGGGAGCAGCACCTCGCGGTGGCCCTCATGCTGTCGGAGGAGGAGGGGGATGGGTCAGCTAGGGTTTCGGATCGAATCGGAGAGGGGGGAGGAGGAGGAGGAGGGCTGACCTGGAGCGAGAAGAAGACGGCGAAGGCGGTGAGGAGAGGGATGCTGAGGTCGTGCTTCCACATCTTGGTGGCGGCGAGGAGCTCCGGCGACCTCCCACCGGAGGGATCTCGGAGAGGGAGGGAGGAAGAAAGCAGAGTGTACCAGCGGCGGCCACCGCTGGAGTACGAGGGAGAGAGGAGGAAAGTGAGAGAGGGGAAAAGTGAGGGAGAGAGGAGGGATTCGGCCGAGGATATGGGGATTTCACCTACCTCGTACTTAGTAGTAGCAAGGGGTATAAAACCGCGCTACTACTATCAACTTAGTAGTAGCGAGGGGTAAAAACCCGCGCTACTAGTAAGCGTCTGCCTATAAACTTTTCCCTAGTAGTGCACCTTTCCACTTGTTTTGCTTTACTAGCGTGCTTAAACCTACACATTGAAGCTATCTTTTGGAGATTATTTTGTCTACCATGTGTAATTTTGGTTGATGTTTAGCCTGTTGTGCTTAACATGCTTCTTGATGTACCTACACAGGACAATTTTGGGAACGACTGCTGTTTTCCATCGAGGTTAGTTTCATCCCATGGCTTATAAGCTCATTGTTCAGGTTATCGGTAGCTGCTACCATATAGGCCGGCGGCTGATAAGGGACTAATCGGTGAATCAGACTTTTAACTGAATATATATGCAACCCATTTTTCTTTAGGTTAACTAGGGCCATATGTAATATATCTGAGGCTACATAGCAACATGCACTGTACTTAATGTCTAAATATGCAATCCTAGACTACATAGCAACAAGGAAGAGTGTTACATTAATGTTCTAATGATGTCTAGATATACGTAGAAGAGCAGCAACAACAATGGCAACAACACAGCCCTGTTTGGATACTCAACTTAGCTAGAGGTTAGAGTTAGTTTCTAGCTCATTACTAACCCTGAACTAACTCCATCCAAAGAGTTATTTGGATGGCAGGGTTAGATTGACAATAAATATACTAGGAGAACTAGCTCCTATTAGCACCTCTTGGGTTGGATACTAGTTTTTTTGGGTGCGTTATAGATGCAACTAGCTTAAACTAGCCCTCTTGTTTAGATATACTTTAGGGCTATTTGAGCCCGAACTAGCTCAAACTAACGGTAACCCGTGGATACAGCAACAGATAATTTGTAAGAATGAACTAAACTCCTTCCGGCCCATAATATAAGATATTAATTCATCTAATATGTGAGTATATTGGATGTTATAAGATACTCCATCCGTTCCTAAATATTTGTCTTTTTAGAGATTTCAAATGGACTACCACATACCGATGTATATAGACATATTATAAAAGAGTGTTGTACTACATCATTGTGCAATTGCTGTTTAGCTTCTAATATTAACTTGGTGCTTTTAGGTACATGTGTCATTGGTAAAGGTCCGCGTTTCGACCCTTTCTGCGTATGAGGCAATGAGATAATGATGAACCAACATCAAGTGAGGAAGCTAATAAAGATTGTTAGTAAAATGGGTCCAAAGATGGCAATTAAACTATTTGTTTACACTTTATCCAAGACAAGAATGAACTGCAGGATGGTAAGTAAGAACTCTGCAGCCTTCTTTTTACTACCCATAATGAGTTGTGTTAGATGACAATGTCTGAATCTTTTTCCTTTGTAGTGGTTGCCAAAGCAGTTTACTCAAGATTACCTCTCAAACTACATGATTGGTGGGCATGCAAAGGTTAAAATATTTCTACCAGAACACAATGATTATCTAGATGTTTTCATGAAGACCGTGAAGGATGGGCGGTCGACCATCACAAGGGGTTGGACTAGAGTCGTGCGTGCCTTCTACATGGAGGAGGGCACAATATGGGCATTTTGCTTCACCTTGTTCAGCAACCAGAATATATTTCGCTTCTTTCTTTACCATCTTTAATAGTACAAGTATACAACTGTGGTTTATCATTCTTTATTTGGTTCTTATGTAATTCTTGAACATATGTACCTATGAATCGAATAATGCATTGGTTGTTTGAACCTGATGGATATGAATAAAGTTGTAGCATACATTCAAATTCAAATCCAAATCCGGTACAATTTGGAAAAGCAGCAAATAAATTACGATGAAATTACGCTCTCTAGGTTGTTACGGCACACATGGTTGGGAAAACACCAACGTTTACGATATGCACCATAATCAGAGACGGTTCACAGAGAGGAAACGTGTGCAAGCATGCACATAGTTGCCGTTTGCAAAGTGTGTGCGAAGGGCCTATGTTTTACTTTTTAGCATTTACTTTTATGCAAAGAGTCAAAGTATTCCTCTATATTCCTTTTTATTTTCTCTTTTAGTAAGCATCATGTGGTGAGGAAAGATCTAGGCACATATATCCAGTTGAATATGGGTAGCATGAGTTATTATTGTTGACATCACGCTTGAGGTGAATACATTGGGAGGCAAAACAATAAGCCCCTGTCTTTCTGTGTGTCCGGTTGAAACGTTTTGCCCATGTGTACAAGGTGAGTTTTAGCAATCATAGAAGACTATATGATGGTTGAGTATGTGGAGCTCTTACTTAAACTCTGTTGAATAAGTTGAATTGCAATTGCTTGGCGACTAAGAACATAGGTTGTTGGGTTTCAAGAGAATTCATTGTTTTAACCTTAACATGTGAATTGGTTGCTACTATAGCATTAGAAGTTTCATAAGAAAGAATTGATATTATGATGCTACGAAAAGTGATTGAAATTATCATTAATCAAACTTATGCACTTTTCTAGCATTCACATTTCATAAATTATTTCTTTTATCATTTACCTACTCGAGGACGAGTAGGAATTAAGCTTGGGGATGCTGATACGTCTCCAGCGTATCTATAATTCATAAAGTATTCATGCCAATATATTATCATTCTTGGATGTTTTATAATCATTTTATAGCAACATTATATCATTTTTTGGGACTAACCTATTGACCCAGTGCCCAGTGCCAGTTGCTGTTTTTGCTTGTTTTTTACATCACAAAAAATCAATATTAAACGGAGTCCAAACACCGCGAAACTTTTTGTGGATTTTTTATGGACCAGAAGGAACCCATTGGGCCAGAGCTGCACCTGGGGGGTGCCCCGAGGGGGGCACAACCCACCAGGGTGCGCCAGAGCCCCCTGGCGTGCCCAGGTGGGTTGTGCCCACCTCGGTGGCCTCCCGTACCCCTTCTTTGCACTATAAATTCCACAACCCACCAGGGTGCGCCAGGGCCCCCCTGGCGCGCCCAGGTGGGTTGTGCCCACCTCGGTGGCCTCCTGTACCCCTTCTTTGCACTATAAATTCCCAAATATTACGAAACCCCTGGGGGTTAACCTAGATCAGAAGTTCCGCTGCCGTAGGGCTCCTTAGCCACCGAAAACCAATCTAGACCCGTTTCGGAACCCTGCCGGAGGGGAGGGGATCATCTCCAGTAGCCATCTTCATCATCCCGGCGACCACCACGATGAGGAGGGAGTAGTCCATCCTCGGGGCTGAGGGTTTGTACCAGTAGCTATGTGTTTAATCTCCCTCTCTCGTGATCTATATCATGGGATTTGTTAATATAGTCGGATCATATGATGTTTCTCCCCTCTATACTCTTGTTGTGATGAATTGAATCTTTACCCTTTGAAGTTTTGTCATGTCACATTGAATGTTCAGATTTGAGAACACATGACGTATGTCTTGCGGTATGAATACTTGAGGTGACATTGGGGTATCTTATTGATTCACTTGATATACGTTATGGCACTCAACTTGCGGATTCCCGCGGTGATATTGGGGTAATCTATACATAGGGGTTGATGCATGTTTTTATTATCTTTTCTCTGATAGAAACTTTGGGGTCTCCTTGTAGTTCTTTGTGTGGATTGAGTATTATGAATATGAATATGCTTTGGTGTTATTCTAGTACGAACTCTAGGATAGATTGAACAGAAACAATAGCTTTGTGTTATTTTAGTACGAACTCTTGAATGGATCGATCAGAAAGAATAGCTTTGAGGTGGCTTCGTACCCTACTAACAATTCCTATCTTTTGTTCTCCGCTAATAGGATCTCGGGAGTGATTCTTTGTTGCACTTTGAGAGATAATTATATGATCCAACTATGCTAGCACCGTTGAGGGATTGCACTAACGAAAGTACGAACCCTAGGCCTTGTTTTTAAGCATTGAAATACTATTTTTATGCCCGTTTACTATTTGCTACCTTGATATTTTTATTTATTCAGATTATAAAAATATATTTCTACCATCAGTGTTACACTTTTATCACCATCTCTTCGCCGAACTAGTGCACCTATACAATTTGCCATTGAATTGGGTGTTTTGGGGACACGAGATTTCTTGTATTTGCTTGCAGGGTCGTTTGAGAGAGACCATCTTCATCCTACACCTCTCACGGATTGATAAACATTAGGTCATCCACTTGAGGGAAAATTGCTACTGTCCTACAAAACTCTGCGCTTGGAGGCCCAACATGTGTCTACAAGAATAAAGATGTGTATTAGACATCACGGTGCTATCCCCGCCATCCCCGGTGGTGCCATTAGGCGGGGATCTGCAGGCCACGCTTGGCTCTGCGGGTGTGGCGGCCAAGGCCAAGCGCTCCAAGGCGACTGCGGTGGTTCAGCGGGCCCCAAGTGCAAGATCCAAGGCGGTGCTGGGCGAGCTCTCCTCCCTGGAGAGTGCCCAGCTCCGTCTCGCCGACAAAATCCTCGAGACTGCAGGTAATCCACCCCCTCTTTCAAAATTTTGAACGCTTTCTCTGATCATCAATTAGCTTCGATCCTCGACGATAGCGGTTTCGAGTTAGGCACGGAGGGCAGTGATATTATTTCTATGATTCGTTCGCGTGAGGATGCTCAGGCGGCTCTGGCCAAAGCCGCGGCTACGGCAAAGGCCAGGGAGGCCACCGCGGTTTCCGAACCGGCCCATGTCACGGTTGGGGTTGTGCCTGGCGCCCCGATGCTGTTATTGTCAAGTGGAGAGGCCGAAGCCAGGGAGGTGGACGCGACCCCCTCCACCAGCCATGCCCCGGCTAAGAAAAGAGTGACAAAACCAGTGACCTCCAAAGCGGTGCGCCTACGCAACCGTATTATCTGATGCACTATCTTTTCTGGAACATTCGGGGTTGCGGTCACTCGGGTAGACGCACCCAGCTTAGAGAATACATTGCTCGCGAACAAATAGATATAGTGGCGCTTCAAGAGACGATCAAAATGGACTTCACCTTTAGAGATCTTGCGAATTTTGATCCTCTACAACATTTTCTATGGGGTTGGGTCCCCTCAAACGGCCACTCGGGCGGGCTTCTCTTGGGCTGTAATCGTGATCTATGTGATGTTGTATGCTGGGATACAGGTTCTTTCTTTATTGCGGCTACGATCAAACACCATGTTTCCTTAGCAATGTGGGCAATGTTTTGCCGATCGATTGAAGATCTGGTACCATCTCTTGATCCTTTATCCGCTTGGGGGTGGATAAAAATAACCGGAATATTGACTGGCCAAGGGTGGCAATGTTCAATAATGCTATTGCGGCATCTGCTCCGCGGGAGATCGCCAGGACTGGTGCTATATTTACATGGACCAACAAACAGTTAGCCCCGGTGCGTAGTGTGCTTGATTGTGTTTTTGTTTCGCCCAATTGGGAAGTTCTTTTCCCCCTATGTATGCTAGTTGCCGAAACCTGTATAGGATCGGATCATGTCCCGCTCATCTTGGCCTCAGGGGAGGACAACATCAAGCGCAACCAGCGTTTCTTCTTCGAACCAGGCTGGTTCGAGGTGGATGGGTTTATCCCATTGATCATCGCTCGTTGGGAGCAAGCGGTAGCCGCGGCCGGCCGGACCAGAGGGCCAATGGATCAATGGATCTCGACGGCCGGTACCTTGTGCGGTTTCCTTCGTGGTTGGGGAGCTAACCACGGTAGTGTGTCGAAGAGAGCTAGGGAAGCTCTCATAGAAGAAATCAAATCCCTTGATGCCCTAGCTGACTCCAGGTCCTTCTCGGAGGCAGAGTGGGCTAATCGACATGCCTTTGAAAACCAGGTGCTTTCCATCATCAGGGAAGAGGAGGAATATTGGCGTCGTCGGGGCGGTGTCAAGTGGATCACCAAGGGAGACGCCAACACGAGCTATTTCCACGCCTATACTGCAATCTGAGCAAGGGGCGCTGGTCAGCCAAGCAGATATTATGGATCACATTTACGAGTTCTTCCTCAACCTGTTGGGAACAGCGGAGGAGAAACCCTTGCACCTCCGATCTGACTTCTGGGGGGACGAAGCTTGAGTTTCTCAGGCCGAAAACGACTTCCTCGCCTTGTCCTTTTCCACGGAGGAAATCGATAGGGCCATTGGATCGATGAAGACTGACACTGCCCCCGGCCCGGACGGTTGGCTAGTGGCTTTCTTCCATCGGTTTTGGCCCATGCTCAAAGCTCAGTTTTACGACATCATTAACGGATTTGCATTAGGCACAATAGACATCTCGTGCCTCAACTTTGGGGTCATTAGTTTAATTCCAAAGGTCAAAGGGGTGGATTCCATAAAACAATACTGGCCTATCACCCTCATTAACGTGCCTTTCAAAATTTGTGCTAAGGCCTATACGATGAGGCTGGCCCGGTGGTGCATAGAATCATCAACTGTAGCCAGTTGGCTTTTCTCAAGGGTCGTAATATCCTAGAGGGACCAGTAGTGCTTTAGGAGATTGTCCATGAGCTTAAACGAACCCGGCAACCGGCCGTGCTCCTCAAGCTGGATTTTGAAAAAGCATATGACGTAGTGGACTGGGAGTTCATTCGCGAGGTCCTCGTCCGTAAGGGCTTCGAGTCAGGCTTTGTGCACCGTATTATGCAGCTGGTCTCGGGGGGCTAGACGACAGTGTCTATAAACGGAGAAGTTGGGAACTTCTTCCGCAACAAGAGATGGCTTAGGCAGGGTGACACATCCTCCCCTCTTATCTTCAATTTTGTTGCGGACGCCCTCTCGGCCATGATCACAAAGGCGAAGGGTGCCGACCACATCCGCGGTGTCGTCCCCCACCTCATTCCAGGAGGGGTCTCTCACCTTCAATATGCGGATGATACCATGCTGCTCTTTGAGCTGGACGATCACATTATTGCCTCGAGCAAGCGCATCCTCCTTGCTTTCGAGATCGTTTCCGGCCTCAAGATAAATTTCCTCAAGAGTGACGTAATAGCCATTGGGATGGCCGCACCTCTCGCTTTGCGTGTTGCCAACCTGCTGAACCGTAAGCTTGGGAGCGTTCCGTTTAAGTACTTGGGCCTCCCCATCTCTGACAAACACATATCTATCCAAGAATGGGAACCCCTGTACAGCAAGGTGGCAAACCGGGTCAGCCCATGGCGTGGCCGGTTCATGTCTTCGGCAGCTAGGCTCATTCTGACGAACACTAGTCTCTCCTCTCTGCCCATGTTTACCATGGGCATGTTCCTCCTAGCAGACGGTGTTCACGCCAAGCTCGACACCCCCCGATCCATGTTCTTTTGGGAAGGAACTCGGTCCAAAAAGAAGTGCCACTTAGTTAAGTGGGCAGCGATATGCCGGCCGAAGAAATATGGCAGCCTAGGGATTCTCAATTCCAAACTTATGAACGCTGCCCTTCTCTCAAAGTGGCTCTGGAAACTCGCCCAAAATGAGCAGGGGCTCTGGGCGGATATTTTGAGAGCGAAATACTTCCCCGACGGGAATTTCCTTACCTCCAAGGCCAAAGGGTCGACATTCTGGAATGGGTCCAGGGTGTCAAACCGGCCTTCGCGCTTGGAGCTAAGCTCTGCGTTAACGACGGAAGATCCACATGATTTTGGTTAGATCACTGGTTCGGTCAGGAGCCGTTGTGGCGTAGCCACTCCTCCATATACCAACTTGCTACTAACATCGATATCCTCGTTGCCGACGCGCTTAGAACAAACTCGCCAGCCATTACTTTCAAAAGGCCCCTCTCTGACGCCGAACGGGTTGGCTGGGACGAGTTACGTAATGCCCTTGCGGTTGTGATGTTGAGACCCGAGGCCGATACGGTCTCTTGGTCCCTCACGAGCTCCCGGAAATTCACGGTTAAGTCTCTTTACAATAAGTTGACAGAGGGCCCGACACTCAAAATTAAAGTTTTCCTTTGGCAAATGTTCCGCGACCGCCTACCGTCCTCTAACAACATAGCGAATCGGAACGGGCCGTCCGATGGCAATTGTGTGATGTGTGGTGCGCACGAGGATGCAAACCATATCTTCTTCAATTGCCATCTCGCTCGCTTCACTTGGAGTGCGGTCCAGGAAGCCTTTGATCAAAATTGGAATCCCCACTCGAGTAGAGACCTCCGTGATATTCTTTTGGCCCATAGGGGTGGGTTCGGTCGAGTGCTTTGGAGATGCGTAGGGGCGCTTTTCTGGACTCTATGGACTACTAGAAACAAAATCACTATAGAGCACAAATTTCCCTCTCACCCGCTGACATTATTTTCAAATGCCATTTGTTCCTCTAGACTTGGATGCCGTTGGGGAAACGGCGGGACGCTGAGCAGATGCAGGAGGCGATGGAGCGGATTCGACTGATCCAGATTGCTGCCCGTCACTAGATGTCGATGATCGTTCCTCTTATGCCGGTGTTGGCATGTTTAGACTTTTGCCTTATCTCTCTCAGGCCTAGGCCGGTTGCATGTTAAAACTAAGACTTCGGCCACTTTCCTTTCGTTTAGGACTGTCTTGTTTGTCGGATGCTACTTGTTCGTGGGCTTTATTAAGTTAAAGCCGGACGCTCCTTGCGTCTTTGTTCTAAAAAAAGAAGTGGTGATCATATCTTTAGCCGTTTGTAACCAAACAACATGTTGTTTGTCTGACAACAGTGATGCAGGCAACCAAACAGCATGCTGACTAATTGCTCCCCTCATGCATGGAGCCTAATGCAAGCAACCAAACTACACGCACATGTCGGTTTTTAGCCTGCATTTGCCCAACCTGGTCTAACCGGGACAAGTATGCAAAATGCTCTAAAACAGATATGTAAACCAAAGGCATCCTAGGAAGCTAGGTGTTTCATCCAGTTACCAGCAAAGATGATCTGATGACGCCTTCACAAGTGTTGTTTGGCATGTGTGGGGCCTGCACTCATCTCGATCTCTGATAAGTCTGACTGGGGAGCTGCACGTCGACCGGTCTATGTTCTTTGTGGTGAGCTCTGTGTCAACCCACATAAAACTACCAGAGCAATGCATACACCCAAAAACTTCACATAGTACTAGAAAATGTACTGAATATGAATGGACAGCCACAAATTACATCTCGTACGCATAACCTGCTCAAGGGTTTGCGTATGACTAACGTGTCATGTAGTACAAAATAGACACAGAGAGGGTTTTAGAGCTCAGAAGCACGACGAGTACACATATTGTTTGCATGCAATGCAAGCTGAGGTAATGAGGCAGTGCCATATCCTTATTTTGATCTTGTAATGACAAGTTAATAGCTATGACACTAACTACAGTACATTTGAAAGAGTAAAAAAATACACCGCTGCGCATAACATTTAGAAGGAAGCGGAGAGCGATCAAGTCATTCAGAAGCAACAGAAGGGTGTGGCCTGCAGCTCCATTTCGTTGACCAAAGGTGCCTGAAGATTCGTGCGACGACCCCACATGGCCACATGGAGCTTCACAACAGGGTAGTCACTCGTGCCTACAACCAAGTATAATGAAAAAAGGGATTTAGTAAAATGAGAAATGAAATCTTCACGAACTTGGTTACAAAAGAAAAAGAAAAATGACGGTTACCAGGCGTACTCATTCAGCACTGTTTCTTACAGCTGCCCTCGGACCCCTCGACAGCCGCTTCAAAGGGGGCTGAGTGGTTCCGGACTCGGCTTGCGGGAGATCGTCTTCAAAACCATCGGATCGCACATCGTTAGTCCGGGTAAGAAAATCCATCTAGAGACTCTGTTACACAGCATTCATACCTTCCAAGCTCATGGAACCTGAAGAAGATCTCTTCCCGTTTCCCTTGCTGTCGGCTGGTGGGATTAACCTGACATTCTGAGCACACAAGAGGGTCAAATATTTTCTCTTAGTAACTTTGACTACAAAAAGAAAAGGACTACACGTTAAGCTTTGGATTTTGTTTACCTTCACGTCTTCTTCTTGGCTGGATCTCTCAACCTCCCTCTGGGCTACCTTATTGTGGCCGCATCTCTTCTCAGCAACTGTGATCACACCAACTTCCATTTGTTGCTCTGGAAAATCACAGTGCCCACTGAAAGGTGGCATGTAGCAAAACCTGAAATTTCACAACATTAACACTTCAGAGATGTAAAAAGGATATTGATAAAATCATCGCATTTTCATCAATAATGTGCATCTACATGATAAAAGTGAGCTCGATTGCATACACACCATTCTGATGGTAGGCACCCCAGGCTTTACACTTTATGCTTCCGGCTCGTATGTTGTGTGGAATTGTGAGCGGATAACAATTTCACACAGGAAACAGCTATGACCATGATTACGCCAAGCTATTTAGGTGAGACTATAGAATACTCAAGCTTGAAATGAGTAAACATAATATTTCCAGAAATACGTGGGAGGTAAATGCATGTATTATCTGGAGGAAATAGGTATATGTATGTCCCACCAATATGTGCATGTCTATCACGTTTCAAATACTATGATTTGGGACTCACTCGGTAGAGAGAATAGCGAGTGCCCACTCTGTTGCCATCCCTAACATTTTCTTTTTCACACTTGTCAAATAAATTCATGATAACAAGCGGTGATTTTCTAAATAATAGTACAGTTAAAAGTTATCTGGTATCAATCTATGTCGTAGGTGCTTAGAGAGATTACTTCAAGTACTTCATGACCAGATATGTACAAGATGTTTTCAACATAAACTGACTCATACTCCCTTACCGAATTAAGAGGGTCAAAATTTGCATCCCAGTATTCATCGGTTTTTCTACCAAGCCACTCCTCCAGTTCTGCATATATCTCGCAATCTTGAAACCCCTGTTTACTGTTAAGAACCCAAGTATGACCATCTTTATCATCCTGCAACACATGGATAAGTTCAATACAGGGTCACAAGAGTAAAACTAGGAAAACTGAAGAACATGGATAAAAGGCCAAGATATTCTGAACCATACAATGAGATTTGTAATATCTGCAACTCCTATTATTCCACGGCCCGTGTCAGCATTATGCTTTTGAGCTCCAACTCTTTTGTAAGACTGGGAAAGAATACAAAATCAAAGTTAAAAAGCACAAAATGCATGGCAAAAAATCTAGGACGCAAACAGCTTGCTGGAACAAAGCAATCATGAATTGTTTGTGATGTACAATTAAAGCTCAATCTAGTTCCTGCAAATAGTTATTAGTTTTTACATTTCACATAGTTTTCCATGCTCAGCACAGATGGGGATAAAATTCTTACCCCATCTCTACTCACAAGCTATGAGAGAAATATATTTGCATCCTCAGTATGACTGGTTATTTCTAATGGCAAATGTGTCAGGGAAGAACAATGTGTGGAACATAGAAAAATGAAAATTGTCACGAACTCATGATGTGTAGTTTAATACAATAACATCTAGCCCACCTCTATTAGACGACCATGCCAATACAAGAAAATTCCACGGTTCATTCTGCCCCATTCCACATCACTTGTTCCTAGAGTCAGCTGAATGGTCCTTCCCATTATTTCCCCGGACAAAACCGAAGTATTGCGAAGAGTCTTTTCCAAATGACAGACTATGACCTAGGAAATAGAAAGAAACATAAGCAACATGAATATAATATGTCACGACATAAAAGAATATGGCATATGAGTATTTACTGGAGACCCTTGGACAGTAATTTTCATCTGAGGATTCAGAAACATAACTTCTACATAAGCTTTAAGTGAATAATCCAACGGTACCTATTAGAACATGAAAAATAATGAATCGGTATTAGATATCAAAGAATCAAAATGTCAAAATAATATATTGCCACTAACACAACTATTCGAATGACGCAACTAACTCGTAGCTTCTGCAATGAAACTGAGAGGTTATCTCTTCTCTCAAAATGGGAAGTACAAAAATATTAATATGGATGAAAAATTACATACATTGCCATTTGTTTGTCCTGGACGTGATCTGACTCTTCTTGAACGGATTAATATGTCCCCATTGCCATGACTGTCAGGGCTTTCATCAGTTTTTTGTGAGTTCCACTCTAAGGTGTAATTTGTACCCCATCTATCCAAATTCCATATGTAAACCTGTGTGCCAGTACCCTCTTCACCAAATAAGCCCACCTTTTCTCCAATGAAATACTCATTAAATGGGGAAAATTTCTTGATAGCATTCAGGTTATATTCTGCAGTAGCTTCAGACTGCACACTCAAATCAACTTCCATGTATTGATCTTTCTTGCAATATGTCACCACAGGGATCTCAAGATTCTGTAGAAAATCATACTACTATAGCTTTAACATGCCTATAGAAAAAGAATGAAGGGATAAGTAGAACTTTGCTTACATCTTTATTTTCATTAAAAGATTGGGATAGAAAGGATACTGATCTGGACGTTGAAGTTTGGGTAAGCACAAATGCATCTCTCCCAAGTTTCATAGCACCAGTCTACAACAAAACAACACAATTGATTATTGTTTGCGAAGTTACACACTAAAAATTCCTAGTCATACTTGTTTACTGTACAAAAAGGAGTGAAGTCAAATCGACCTAGAGCATGGCATTCACATTACACCTGAAAACTTAGCAAATGATACTGTAGAACTAACATGTTTGCAGGTATACTGAACAACACACTGTTCCCTGCTTTTAGTAGCCACACCGTTGCATTCTTGTATGTGTTGTCTTCATTACCAATATAATTACACATCTAAGTAGTTCACTATAGTCTATTAAGGCAACAGTCAGGCAAGTTTTAGTTACACAGTTCAAATAAATTAGACAAATCTTATCAATACCATATGATGGATGTACATATCAAAATACTTAAAACGGTCACAAGAAGTATCAGTAATCGAGGACAGTATAGGAATGAGACATTTAATGACAGAAGTTTACCTTAAATCCAATTCCAAACCTCCCAATCTGATCCTGGCAGTGTTCATTTGGTCCTTTGTGACCAAATGAGACCATTCTCATCATTTGGGCATAAGTCATTCCATGGCCATTATCAACAACACATAAGACAGGAACTTTTTGCCCTGCTTGCTTTGAAAACATAGATTGGATGGAAATATCCAACCTTCCGTGAATAAAAGTAAAAGTAAAAGAAACAAATCAGTTAGTGGAAACAAACAATAAAAAGCTCCAAATAATCTAAAAAAACATGTCTAAGGTACTCATCAGTGAGGAATTATTGAGAATATGTATTGCTACAGGTGGTGGAAACCGGAAACTACAAACAGGAAGAAAGCAAGAAGCTCCGAAAAACCCTATACTGCCAAAAGCAGGATACAATATACATATTCCCTAGGGAGAGAAGCAAACTATCCTGTTAATAAACCGAAGAAAAATAAGATGGTTAAAAAATAATATTTAACATTTCACGCACTGGGGTTTTTAGTCTACATTTCATTTTACTAGTTTTATAAATAATAAATAATAACGATTTTTTTAAAATATCTCTCTTAGAGCTAGTATCTTTATGTTATATAACTTGAATTATTACATATTCTCTTAACTGACTAATATTACATAATGCAGCACAACACAACACACGCCGCCCAACTAGTCCTACAAAAGATTTAAAGAATAAACAACCAAGCACCTTTCCGAAAATACACTTTGAAGACAAGGACATACCTGGATGCACCAGCGTCCCTGGAGTTATCAATGAGCTCTGCTATTGCTCCAAAGATCCAGCCAGCATGTGTCTGACTAAGAGTTCGTAGATAATTAGGGTTTGTGCTGACAAAATTTCTTTTAACAATAGATGGTCCCTTCGTCACTCCTGGGTTCAAAATTCCATGTTGATTATGGTGTTTTTGTGAAGAAATTATCCCCATAGGATGTGATGTGTTGTCACAAATCTCCCCACTCTCGTTGGATATCCCTGTTGACACAGCAAATAAGCGAAGAACAGTCAATAATAAAAACTAAATAAACCAGCAAAATCTAATAGCAATCATGGCTTATATTTCATTATGGATAGAACTTCCTCCGCAACATGAACAGTAATAATCCACATGAAGTAAAAAGGGAAATAGCAAATGCGACTCTTGGGAGACGACGTGATGTAACCAACACAAATAAAATGCTAGTTTAGAGATGTTGTGCTGGTAGGCAATGAGCTGCCCAGGATTAAACAGGGGAATAATACAGCAGCCTGGCTAAAATATGTTCATGACTAGTTAATAATAAATATCTCTAGCTAGAAAAACTCTCACCAGATATCCCTGCCATATTTTTGCAGACTCCAGGCTCTTTTATTCCAGTCTCATACAAGATCACCACATGAGAGGAAGAATGAGGTTTAGGAGCAAGAATGTGGAAGGTTCCAGAGCTGAATTTAACAATGCCGGCCTACAAAGAAAAACACATGGTAAGAAGGAGCAGTCACATTATAGACATCAAAATGCATCTATGAGAATTTAGCGTAATACTCCCTCCGTCCCATAATATAAGATGTTATTACAGCCACAGAGGGAGTAGTTAGCAACATACTGCTGCTTCTCTTATCTCAGAGGATGTTAGCTTGATGGTTGCCCAATCCTCACACCGTTACTTTTAGAAGGGTGATTTAAATATTATTGAAGAGGTGGTATATGTTGTATGTCTAGCAATTACTAGTAAATAAAATACCCACACAGTGGAGATAATATTTACCTTGGCACTTTCGCGAAGGTAGCCTATAAACCTTTCCCATTCCTTTGCCTGGTTACCATCTTCCGGATCAGGAAGTAGTGAAAATTTCAGGAAATCACTCTGGCGGTATTCCCTAGTTGGCATGAACTTGCTACTAATCGACCAAACAGAGGGACTGCAAAAAGGTAAAACATAAATTACTCTGGGGTTCTGGCTTTATAGAACATCGGTACAAAAAAAAGGTACAAGTATGAATATCAATGGCAGAACAACAAATACATAATGCT
The DNA here is from genome assembly GCF_003073215.2 of Triticum urartu. Taxonomy (NCBI): domain Eukaryota; kingdom Viridiplantae; phylum Streptophyta; class Magnoliopsida; order Poales; family Poaceae; genus Triticum; species Triticum urartu. Next base: position 544,974,211 of record NC_053022.1, read on the forward strand.
TCCATAAATTTATTTCTTTATAATAAAAATACTATCCCCAATCCACAATATTTTGTTGAGCATTTCATAACGTTTGCATGTTCAGGAAGACATGAGAGTAGTTGTTCCATGTGTATATCCCTATTTTGCTGTCATAAGTAGTTAAGTATTTGTAGTATGCTCTTTAATACGGGTATATGTGCTCTAATGTCATCAACTATTTCCTCAGATCGGTGCACGGCCAGCTTGAATAAGTACCGTCAAACAGAGTAGCTACATTCAAGTGGATTGTGCTAGGATTGAACACGAGTATAACAATATTTCATTTTATAGCAATAGTCCAAAGCACGCTCATGAATAGTACATACTAAATTCTGCAGTTCACTAATATACTACAGAAAACATTAATAATTCTGTGTACACTTATTTTGATCTGGGCTAGTATATAAAGTAGTACTCACTAGCTAGAATAAGCAATTGGAAAAAGTTAATAGTAACATACACTTTGATGGTGTTGGGAACATCACAGACTTTGGTCCGGCATATGGTCTTAGAATCCATTGTTAGCAACACAAAGCTCAAGCCAAAACCTACCATAAAAAATAAATCAGTTAAAAATAGCATAAACATATTGTAGCACATACAACAGAGTCCAAAGAACAGGCCAACAGAAGGAAGAACCATTCAAAATACAGGTGCTAATTCAAGTTAAGAAAAAACTGGATACATATGTTTACATAATTTAATTGAAGCATATTTTGATTATAACAACTTCCTACTTCTGCCGACTTGCAGATTTTCACCCTCTTGATTTGCAAAGTTATCAAAACTGTCTTTGCATATCTGGATCAGTACAAAAATAATGCATGCGACATTTTCCATTTTTACCTGCTTTCTACTGACACCATTAGAAAATTGCAAATTAGGAATGGAAGTTTGGCGCTTAGCTAATTGTATGTTTTAACATGATCAATTGAAAATTTAGAGTCTGTCTACACCTAAGCTATGAAAATTTAGACATATAAACCAACAACTACCAATATGAACTTGGGGTAGGTGTTTAGACCATGAAAATTAAGATGGGACTTTGCAATATACCAAGTTTCAAAAGTAAACAGGTGGGCATGGCGCAACTTCTCCAAATTTTTAACTTGGATTTTAAAGATCTTGTCTACTAGTAGAAGACATTTCAGTTCAATTATAATAACAGCACTCGCACATTCATATCATACCTTGTTCGTACTGTGGTGGATCATTCAAAGTAACCACTTTATCCCCCTCTCTTGTGCTGTTTACCTCCTAGAAACAGTGAAACCCATCAAACGAGACCAATTTATTTTAGAAGTGCTTCAAAACTAAAATCATCTCATGCATAATACTGGACCGGTATAGTGCTCTTAAAATTGAACGAGAACAACAATGTGAAATGTAAAATCTAGGTTGGAAAGACATTGACAAAATATACACATAGTTGCAACCTCAGAAGTAATAATAGATCATTTAACAAACCAACATATGCAAGAAAACAATATTTCAACCTTAAATTGCACCACAAAATAAATTCTAATATAACAACAAATACTTTGCTGGCACTGAGCATTATTTATCTACCAAAAGTACCATAAGTATACTAGATCAAGCAAGCAGGGTAATTGGATGATTATCCTTATTATTTGTATCACCAAAGAACAAAGATGATGCAAGCAAAGAAACAATCATGACCAAGACAAGCTTGGACATGCTAAGTCTCAGCCCAAAGTTCAGAAAAATCAGCAAGCAAATCATATACATTAAAATGGATGTGACCAGAGCCTTGTAACTAGGTTCCTGCATCAAACTGAAACAAACAGTACAATACTCCCAAATGACTTAAACTCGGCAATGTTGCAAGACCATTATATGCCGCCAAAAGGCATAAAAAAAAGGACATGATTACTATCACATAACCTTCTCACGTAACTAGAGATATTTCTCATATTACATTAAAACAATAGCTCAAAGAAAAATAAATACTACCTCTATTTCAAATTACAAAGCCAATAGAAAATATAAGGTGTGCTAGAAAACATTAAAGGGAAACCGCCTTGAAAAAGTTAAACAAAATCATCCCATGCCAACTAGGGTTCTCCTTTCCAGCGGGTCTATCAGTCACATATTTGTTATCATTTTTGAATCTGCACTTGAAATAAAACATCGGCTCTCTATTAAAAGTTAATTATGTTCCAAATTCAAACTTAGATTCTGGTTCTTTGTCTGAATTGATTCAGCATCGGCTAAAATCTAACAGGAACAAAAAGGCAGCAGCCAATTGCCCACCGAGGGAGGAGAGTCGTGTGTGCTTCCTGTGAGGCAAAAATTCCTCACTTGGAGGGCTCGGAAAAGTACTAAAATTACTTTAGTATAAAATGCCATTTCTAATCCAGGATCAGTCACCTGTTGTTCCTCAAACAACAAAAGTAAATTAAATAGGACGTCGGGAATTTCCTACTTAGCACAATGCGTATATGCTACTAATCGGCCGGGGCTGCTGGCCGACTAGCTGGAGACCGTCAGACCAGGGAAATACCTAACTCGCCAGCAGCGCCGCCGCGGTTGCGTGCTACGGCCACGCCACCGCCTTCCGGCTCCTCGTCGTCGGGTGGCCGTGGCGCTCTTCCCATCACCCCTCCCACGATTGCCCGGCCGCTCTCTCGCTCGATGATACCGATGTGTTTTTTTTAGGTCGTGGACACTAGAGTTTTCCCCTGACGACAACAGGATTGCTTGCCAGCCTGTTGGACCGGCCCAAGTTTTTTTTTTCTTTCAATCTATTTCTTTCAACAGTATAGCCTGTATAGGAAGAAATTTTATTATTATTTTATAAATCATCCTTACAAGGTACACCACTAAACCTTCTTAGGACCTAACATTCTCACAAATATTTCAAGATTTAGATTTGAAATTTAATATGATACAAAGATTTGACGCAGAAAAAGATAAACATTTTACGGCACCATCAGATTTTTTTAATGTTAAACATTAGATTTATAATAAAAAGAAATATTATATGATATTTTTTGGTTTAAAATATTTAAAAATATTGTTGGTCAAACCAAAATCTTGAATTATAATTTTTTTGGCGTTTTATGATAAATGCGAATTAAAGAGCTATTGCAACATTTTCACAAAGTGAAAGCAAATAAATTTGTACAGAAAAAAAATGAAATGCAAAAGAAAAACAAACAAAAAGCACATGAGATGAAAATAAACCCCCCCAAAAAAGAGAGAGCATCCATCACGATTCAAACAAAGCGGAATCAGCCAAAAGTAAGGATACACGCAGGCTGGCTAGCTCATCGAACGTGGCATGAAGAACCAAAACCCCTGGCCTGAAAAACTGAACCCTCAACTGCCGAGGATCCACCCGAGAGATCCAATGCTGAACTAAGCTAGCTAGGATGAAGAAGGCCGGGTACTAGGGAAAGGGGATAGCGTTCTAATGAATCACTGGGATTACCATCGGCGGGCCGGCGGGCGGCGGATGCTGGCCGGCGAAGATCGAGAGTGCAGGGGATTGGCGTCCGTGCTCGCTCGATGGTTTGCGAGAGTGTGGTCGACCTTCCCTTGGAGTACCCAGTCACCAGCGGCCGATATATGGGAAGCGCGAGACCGTGTGACCTGCTGGAGTGAGTGGGAAAGCGCGCCGAATAACCACACGAGTCTCCTCGTTCTTCGATCGCCACTGCATGCAGTGCGCGCGCCGCGTGGCGCTTCGGTCACTCTGCATGCAGTCTTTGCTTCGCGTTCACATGCCATGCAGATTGCACGACTAGCCTGCCCAATAGAAGCACTGCGCGTTACTACTGGCTAGTACGTAGCAGTCAAAATGGCTTATTCTCTTCTCTTTAACACAAAGTGAAAAAGAAATGGTTATACTCATCACTAAGAAAAATGAACAAAATGCTAGTAGTTATCAGGATGATGTCAGAGATTTTTTTAACACAGTACTAACCCTATGAGCACCTCCGAAAGACTGAACCGGCACATCATTGACGAAGTCGCAACAGACGTCTTTGTAGTCGACGAGAACATCTTCGCCCACTCAATGCGCATCGTTGGAAGGTCTAAAACAAATCCAGGAAAATACGAGCAGCGATGTCCAAGTCTAGGACTTGGAACCCTGATGAGCTAGGATATCATAGGTTGGTTCGCAGCACTCAGAGATCTTGCTTTACAATTTGAAACCCGGTCGATGAAATACATGCTCTTGGTTTAATCTAAAACCCACCACGACACGCACGGGACACTCAGAATGAATCATTTTTTAAATGACAGGATTACTGCATTCGTTGAGAAGAAAAGAATTGTTCAGTTAACTAGGGAAAACCGAGCGAAAACATATTGCCTAATTAATTATGGAAAACCGGATTAAAACCATCACAACGTTAAACGGCACACTCAAGACACACACACCACTCCAAAGATGGTCTTGCTGATACAACACGCATGCTTCATCGTCATCACTCCTCCGTCAGAAGGCATCATTGCTATCTCTAAACCCTGAACAACTGACCCTGACTTTGCCATTGGCGATCATCGACTCAACCCACCTTGTAGACGCCATGTAGAGTTGCATGAAGATCCGCGCCTAAACTCAGCCACATGCGACCAAACAGTGCAGCCCTGTTGACGAGGCCACGGTCCCTGCTGGCCAAGCTACGGAGGAAGAGACTGGCATGCAGGACCCACCTGCCAGGCGTGCCCGCACCAAATCACAGCAATACCATGAAGGGGACTAGGTTATGTGCTATATAAGTGAGTCTATCTCGTGTAGGATTTCACGAATTGGTAGTCAGGTTGTAGTTCCTCTTCCTTAGAGCATCTCCGGCCGTTGAGCCCCCCAGGAGGCATTTTTTCGCCGCTTGGGTGGCTGCTGGCGAAATTTTTGGCATGGGGGGTGAAATTTCTTCCACTCGTTGCGCCCCCATGCAGCAGGGGCCGAGGCCGGCGAGCACGGCGAAAGCTGCAGGGACGATGCGCTCGGCCACTCCTTCTACCACGCCTCCGCCGCCACCTACTCCTCCTTCTTCCGCCACGGCATCTCTGGTGCCGCGCTTTCCGCCAGCTCCTCCGTGCCCGTGCCGCTATACCTATCCTCCTCCGTGACGGCCCGTCCGCCACACCGGCCAGCAGGAGCGCGAGCAGGCAGAGGTGGCGCTGGGCTTCCTCGGCAACGCTGAAGGCGCTCGCGGGGACGGCGCTCCTGCTGCTTGGGGAGGTCATCGGCGATGCCCGAATGGCGCGGCGGCGCAGGACGGCGGAGACGTGGATGGTGGCCAGGGTGCTCGCAGGGACGACACTCCTGCTCCTGCTTGGGGACGCCGGCGAATGGTGAGCGCACGGCGAGGGAAGCACATGGGCGGGATACGCCGACGCGAGGCAACTGCGGGCCACGGCCGGCGAGCGAAGTTGTAGGGGCGCGGCATGTGCGGGCCGCATCGGGCGTGGGGGCGGGCGCGACGGCCGGAGATGAGACCATGGTGTGGGGAGGTGGCGGACGCCAGCGAAGGCAGTAGTGCAGGGCTGGGGGCAGCGGAGGCATTGAGAGGACGCGGGCAGGCGGAGGCGCGACGAGGCATGCCAGAGCGCGGCCAGGGGAGGAGCAGAGAGAGGGGGGGTTCGCCCACCCCTGATGGTGGCTGGGCTGGGAAGGAGGAGGGGTCGGAGGACAGGGGCGCGGCGGCTTGGGCGGCGGGGTCGGGGCCTCTTCGGCACACGCGAGAGAGAGAGGCATGGGAGAGGAGAGAGGGTGAGGGCACGTGGGTAGGGCCCAGATGAAAAGAGAGGAGAGAGGGAGGTGGGAGGCTGAGGGTGGGCCAACCGCAAAAAAATGAAACCGCCGGCACGCCCAGCTTCGCACCACGGGGCTAGGTTTGGGGTGGGAACGCCGGCGTCAGTTTTCTCCAAATCCGGCGAAAAGTGGGCCTTTGGGGGCGTGAGTGGGAGGTTTTTTTTACTACCGGCCCCCAAAAAGTGGCTTGGGGCATCTTGGGGGACGGCTGGAGATGCTCTTACCTATAACTTCATATTGACATTGACCCAGGAGCGAATTCAAATTAAATCTCACTCAAATACCCCAATCACATCCCAATGCTAACGATTGGTGCACACAGCCATCCATACTCACCGGAGCTCGGCATGGATCCTCCCACCCCTAGGTACGCGTTTGGCGGCGGCGGCACGTCACAGAGTAGAGTTGATGGAGAATCTCTTGTCGGAAGCCAAGGCTATCTACGAGACGCTCTCTACGGCGTCGAAGGAGGCACATGAGAAGCACAAGAAGGAGCTCGACGAGCTCATTATTTCGGCGGTGAGTGATGCGGTGGATGCAGCGGCGGGTCGCTATGTGTTGGCGGTGGTCGACAAGGCGTTGGGGACTCATCTACGACATGCATGCTTACACAGATGGAGCGGAGGTGGATGTGCGCAAGACCATCAGCAAGGTCTGCGTCGCGCTTAGTATCGCATCCCGTTCCGCAGACTTGGATCTGCTCACCAGGATCCAGAGGGGAGCCGCAGAGACTTGCCCAAATGGGCACCGCTCATCGTCAACTTTACGGCGACGGGATAGGGGTCTCAACCCTACATTTCGCCGTCGACTCAAGGTATCCATGAGACCATCCTTAGCATGAGCGGTGCTCGTCGTCTTCCACGAGTACTCATGGGAAATCACCCTTGTTGGATTTCCTGAGTTTGATGACGAGAATCCTAAACTGAGGTAGTCTAGGTGTGATGATTATTTTTCTACTTTAGATAATATTACAGACTTACAGCTTGCAGTTGCAGTTGCTGATATGCAGTCTGAGAGCATCTCCAACAGTCGCCGAACGCGCGGTGTGTTAAAAACCAGTTTGCAGCGCGTCGAATGTCTGGTTTGGCACGGCGGGTAGCGTTGGCTCCAGCAGCCGCGGTAAAATGTAGCGCGCGCGAGCAGCCGGCGCATGCCATATGTTGCATTTTGGACACAAAATTAAATTTCAAACATCAAAACAAAGACATGTCATAAATTTAAATCACACAAACAAGTTGATGACATAAAAGTTCATGCCCACAAGTTCAAATTCATGCCCACAACATCATCCAACCAAGTTCATGACACAAAAGTTCACACCAACAACAGGCACATCAACAATCAAGCCTCGTCCTCGCCTTCATCCTCATCTTCCTCCGATTCATCTGAGTCCTCAGAAGACGATTCTTCCTCCTCCTCTTCATTGCCGCGCGCCGCATCATCATGTGAAGCTCGAAAGGTGTTGGAAAGATCTTCAACGACATCTTCATGCAAAGGTGTCTGAGGCACACCGGAAGACATTATAGCCATGGCGCCCGGAGGTGCACCCATGCCTCCCATGAGAGACGCAAAACTCATGCCTCCCATGCCGGCCATGCCACCCGGAGGTGCTCCGAAGCCACCCATGGTCTCCATGGTAGCTCCAAAGCCACCCATGGCACCCATGCCACCCATGGTAGCACCGAAGCCACTGATGCCTCCCATGCCGCCAAGGCCACCGCCACCCATGCCGCCAAGGCCACCACCACCCATGGCGTGAATCATGGCTCTTTTTTGGATCAAGACTTCTTCACGGGCAAGGTTTATGTACTCCTTTTGCACCTCACTGAGGATAGATGTGCCCAAGAAGAACAAGTGCTTCTCCCAATCCAACAATCTAGATCGCTCCTCCATGCCCACCTTCCTCTCCAACAATGCCACCTTCCTCTCCTCGGCCGCAGCATCTTGGTTCCTTGCCATCTTTCTCACCTCGTTGGCTTCTTTTCTTGCCTTCACAATAGCTTCCATAGCATTTTTGAGCTCATCATCTCCTTTCCTCTTCTTCTTTTCTTTTGCGTCTTTCTTGGTCCCATCCGGTCGTTTTGGCTTCGAGTATGAAACCGAGTTTGGTGTAGGGCTTCTCTTGCCGTCATCACTTGATGCCTCCTCATCATCATCATCCAATTCAATTGTTCGCTTGCGTTTGTTGCTCAAATCCAAATCATCCATATAATCACGCTTCTTTCATTTCTCATCATCCTTCAATCACTAGTGCAGAACCGGGCAATGGCACCGGTTCGTAAGGCCCTTTAGTGCCGGTTCAGTAACCGGCACTAAAGTGTGGGCACTAAAGGCCCCCTTTAGTACCGGTTCAGCACGAACCGGTGCTAAAGGGCAACCATGTGGCATGAGCCAGCTCCGGGGGCAGGGAGCCCTTTAGTACTGGTTGGTGACACCAACCGGTATTAAAAGGTTGGGGGGTTTTGGGTTTATGATTTCTTTTTCATTTAATTTTGTGTTTTCCATTTAATTCTTTTTCGTTTGCTGGTATTTTACGATACTACATATTGTACACGTTATGCATATATATAAATAGAATTTCTAGTAGAACCGATCATATATGTATATATATATATATCATCGAATGTCTCACAACGACCATTAATTAATTCACACACATATACACACATGTATATATATACAATTAGCTAGCTATATACAATTTCTCCTAATTGGTGCCTTCGGAGCCAGTGACATTAGCCTAATTGGTGCCTTCGGAGCACGATAACAATTGGAAGTGGTTCATGAGGGCGGTAGCGGGTAATAGTATTCTCCTTTGGGATCTATGACCTGGTCGAGCAAAAATCCCACTATTTCCTCTTGAATTGCTTCTATGCAGTCCTCTGGTAGGAGCTTCTCCCGCACCTCTTTAAACTGTTAAGAAGGAGATCAATATGCATGTGTATTAGTTGTGTGACTAGATATCGATAATGGTGTAAAAGTTGTGAATAGTGTTCTGACAAACGTACCCACTCCTGTCTTTGAGATCTGCTCCTTTCGAACGCCATCATGCGAATGTTCTCGCTAACGTAGTATGCACACAGATTATTCCCCGGCGCCTGCTTCAGGGCCTTTACGAGAATGGAATTTGATCAGATAATAATTAATCAAGCATGATAATTAAAGAGATGGCAGCTAGCTAGTACTACTTAATTACTTACCTGGGGTCGATACCATTTCAGATTTTGTTTCCATTGGCCTGGAGTGACGTTGATGAACTTTGACCAAGCCCTGCCCGCCGACAAAGAAAATTAGTAAATGGGTTATTAAATAGTTGTTATCAGGAAATGACGAACTAATTAAATAGGCCGAGATATAATTAATAATGATTGAAATTACCTGTTGACTATCCCCTTCACGATGGTGTAGTCAGTTGGTTTCTTAAGTAGTGACTCTAGTACTTCAACTGTTCCTTCATCAACTTTAATGATTAACAAGATCCAGTGAAATCTGCATGCACACACGTTTGCATGTCTTAATTAAGCGGGCATATGTAAGCAAAAACATGTAGCTAGCTAGTAGGCAAAAACAGAATTTGTAGTACAAGACAGTGTGACTCACTCGAAGTTGTAAGGAAGTAGTATATCTTCATTGTATTTGAGGCGCTTGAAGAACTCTAGCATGCTTTCATCTACACTTTTTTTCGTAATATGGATCTAATTTCCATGTGTATTCATTAATGGTATTTGGGTCAACGAACCCAATGCCATAGCGTCCACCTTTTTTCATTTCATAAATCTTCATCCTACATAATACCACAGAAAAGAATATATTGAGGATAATTACAGGTAATGATTGATCAAAATGATCACTACAGCTAGCGTGAGACTTAAATTACAGAAAGAAATCACTTACAGACAATAGCAACTGACGATAGATTTGTCGCCTGGGGCGGAACCCACGCTGCTTCTCGGCATGGATGGGACGGTGCTATCCAATGCTGGATCATCCGCTAGCTGCTGCAGCTGCTGAGACCCCCTTTGCTGGCTAAGTGAGTCGATCTGCTCCTGCTGCCACTGGAATTTGACTGCCAAGTCCGCGTGCGCTGATTCTAGGCCTTGAAGGCGTTCATAGTCCAGCTTCCTCTGATCCTCCTCCATCTTCCTCCTCTTCTCCTTCGCAATCTTCTTTCTCGCACGGGTTTTGTAGTCGGCGTTCCAGTCCGAAAACCCCTCATACCATGGAATAGCGCCCATGCCTCGTGTTCTTCCCGGGTGTTCAGGATTTCCCAGGGCACGCGTAAGCTCGTCGTTCTCTCTGTTGGGCTGGAACACCCCTGATCGAGCCTCTTCTATTGTAACAAGTAGCTTATCTTCGGCTCTGTCCAGACATGCCTTCTTTGAAACTTTGCCTGTCTTCGGGTCCAACTCCCCCCATGCGCATAGAACCAAGTCCTGCACCTGGGGGGCCAGCTCGATGTTTCTGAAGTGACACCTGCATCCTCCATCTCTTTCTCAGACTTATCCCACTTAGGCATTCCCACCGCATAGCCACCTGGCCCCTGCTTATGGAACTTATCCTTTTTGCGGCATTGGCCTTGTTTATTCTCGACCGTTCCTTAGATAATTCCGAATCCTTGAATTTCACGAAATCGTCCCAATGAGCACTTTGCTTCTCTAGTGTTCCCTCGAATACTGGAGTCTTCCTTCCTCCCTTGACGCACTTGGCCCATTCACGATTCTTGTGGTTGTTGAATGCAACCTCCATCTTCCTAAGAGCAGCGTCCTTGACTTTCTCCACATCTGCATCTGTGAAATGATCTGGTAGGGTGAAATGTTCCATGAGAGTTTCCAAAGCGACAAAAGTAACTCCTGGACGTGGCTTTGCTGGCTTTCTCCATTCTTGAAGGGAGATTGGGAGTTGGTCCTTCACAAGAACTCCGCACTGACGAATGAACTTGTCCGCAATCTTCTTAGGCGCTAATGGTTCGCCATTAGGTTTGATGGCCTCGATATTGTACTTTACGCCCTCCTTCAACTTTTTGTTCGGGCCTCGTTTCCTGTTGCCTGAAGATTTGCTCGATCCGGATGGCTGAAAGAAGAAAGATTGATTCGTTAATATATCTTCAAGTCATTTAAAACATGTGATGATCACCAGATGCCTGCTTATATAAATATATATACCTCACCGGTCTTTGTTGTTTCAAGATCAACATTTTCTTCGTCATGTTCATAGTTCATGACTTCATCAATTCGGTCTTCGCGATCGAATATCATATCACCCTCCCCGGTGTTGTTTAGATATTCGGAGCCGTCATAATCTTCTTCATTCTGATCATCATCTAGCCCGCGAGGATTGCGTATGATATTGAACATGGCCTCTTCTCCCTCTCTGCCGGTATTGTCCGCCATAGGTTTTATTTAACTAATCCAAAAGAAATATATTCAAATTACAATGCATGGATGCAATCAATTAATAAGGAAAAACTGAATCAATCATAGTACATAATAAGCATCATCGAATATAAGCTCGAATACGTCGTCTCTAATAATAGATATAATCTCGAATACATCGTCTCAAATAATATATATAATCTCGAATAAATCATCTCGAATATTATATATTGAATACATCACTAGCTAGCTAGCTAGCTAATAAAGATCGAATACTAGAGAGTAATCTAGGCGGTGACAACCAAAGTGAAGGAACCATCACTGGATCATAGCTCGGGTGATCTCCCCAAAGAACCTGCCAGGTATTGGAGAACCTGACGTCCATAGCAGCCATTTAGGGATGGACGTGCTCGTCCTCCTCCTTGACACGACGACGTACCACCTCCTGTGGGGCCGGCTCCCTCCGCACCGAAAGTGGCCCACGCGAACGCCACCAAAGGAGATGAGGGTCGACGAAGGGACCTGGGGCCGGGTTCCTCACCAAGCGTCGCGCCCCTGAAGGTAGCACCTCCTAGTGCCAGCCCGGCGGAGCCCAGTCCCGGACATGGGTCCTCTGAAGCAGGACGTCGTCGCGAACGGGTCGACGGCGAGGATGCGGGCCGGGCATCGCGATAACAAATACTATATGCCGCAAAAGTAAAGTAACATTTTTTAAATGATGGATTGTGATTTCATATATGCAAATTCTAAATTTTATAACTAAAACTAACATTTCTAATATTTCTATAACTAAAACTAACATATCTAATATCTCTATAACTAAAGAACATTTCTATATAACTAACATTTCTAATATAACTAACATTTCTAATATTTCTATATAACTAACATTTCTATATAACTAACATTTCTAATATTTCTATAACTAGAAAACATTTCTATATAACTAACATTTCTAATAATTCTATACCTAAAAAATAGAAAGATTCTATAACTAATTCTATAACTAAAACTAACATTTCTCACCGGCAAGGCACGACGATGGGGCGGCGACGACGGGGACGGGGACGGGCCGGGCAGGGACGACGGGAGGACGGGGCGGGGCGCGGCGCGGCGACGACGACAGACGGCGACGGGGACGGCGACGAGGGGGCAGAGGAGAAAGAAGCAGAGGGAGAGATGAGAAACTGACAATTTTTTTGAAGTGTTTTCTTATATAGAACAACCTTTAGTACCGGTTGGAGCCACCAGGCGGTACTAAAGGTCTGTTTTGGCCAGGACAAGCGGCGGGAACGGCACCCCTTTAGTACCGGGTGGTGGCTCCAACCGGTACTAAAGACCCCCCCCCTTTAGTACCGGTTTGAGCCACCACCCGGTACTAAAGGGGGTGCGCTGGCGCAGGTGCGGTGCGAAATGTTTAGTCCCACCCTCTAGCCGAGGGGCGTCCGCACTGGTTTATAAGCCCCAGTGCGGTAGCTCCCTCGAGCTCCTCTCCAAAGCAGGCCTACTGGGCCTGAATGTTCTGTCCTACCCTGTGGGCCTACTGGGCCTTTGCGGGCCTGTATCCTATCCCAACAACAGGTTGGTTTCTAGTCGTATGCAGGCCGCTGTGGCGCAGTAGGTGGGCTTTTTTCTTATTTTTTGCTTTATTTATTTTTGGTTTATTTATTTTTGAGTTGTTTTTTTTGCTGTATTTAGAGTTTCTTTGTGAATATTTTTGCTTTAGGTACAAAAAATTACAAACTTTCTGTTAGTACCGGTAGTTTACAAATTTGAATAGTTTAAAATTTGAATTATTTGAAATTTGTGCGAATCACTAGTTTGTGAATAACTTAACTTTGAAAATAGATTTTTCAGTGATTCTTTTTTCTTATGTTTAATATTAGTGTGTTTTATCATTATATTCAATTTGGTAATGCTTAGGTTATTTAAAAAATGAAATGCCTTTGTAATGGATGAGTTTTCGTCCGAAACCCTGATACTTCGAAAGAGATTGTCCATTTTGTACACGAAGTGCAACCAGTTTTTGCGGTAACCATCTCTACTTTTTTGCACATGCTATGTGGGTGAAATTATGATACCATGCCAAAATTTCAACCTTTTCTGAGTTCATTTGAAATGCTTTCAATTTCAGGGTCATTTAGCTGAAAAAATCAGTAAATGTATGAAAGAATTTGCTTGCACATAAAATTTCTTCGCGTTTCAAATGCCAAAACACATAACTAGCTACCCTAACTATTATAGAGATTCCCTCCTGGGTGTGAAACACAGAAGAAAGTGATGATAGTGAAGTCGATCACATCCCAGATCTTTGGGTGTGAAACTTTTTCTTCGCGTGTGTCCCTTTGCGCCGTAGCCATGGAAAATCTTCATCATTTAACTGGATGCTCGGGTCAATATTCACTATGAATGGAGCAATTTCATCAAACTTTTCATAATATCCTGACATGTCTGTCTTGTCATCCACTCCCACGATGTTTCTCTTCCCAGAAAGAACTATGTGCCGCTTTGGCTCATCGTACGATGCATTCACTTCCTTATCTTTTCTTTTTCTCGGCTTGGTAGACATGTCCTTCACATATAAAACATGTGCCACATCATTGGCTAGGACAAATGGTTCGTCTGCATACGCAAGATTGTTGAGATCCACTGTTGTCATTCCGTACTGCGGGTCTTCCATTACCCCGCCTCGTGTCATATTGACCCATTTGCACTGAAACAAAGGGACCTTCAAACCATGTCGATAGTCAAGTTCCCATATGTCCTGTATATTAACCATAATATGTTTCCTTTCCCGTCTTGGTTTCTGCATCAAAGCGGACACCACTGTTTTGGTTGGTGCTCTTCTTATCTTGGGCGATTGTGTAAAATGTATTACCATTTATCTCGTACCCTTTGAAAGTCCTTATATTCGAAGATGGTAACACGGACAGCAAGTACAGGTCATCTTCAATAGAGGCATCATGCATGTTACGTGTTTGCAACCAGCTGGTGAAACTCCTGGTTTGTTCATGTGTAATCCAGTGATCAGACCGCTCCGGGTGTTTGGAGCGTAGCAAATTCTTGTGTTCATCCATATACGGAGCCACCAAGGTGGAATTCTGTAGAACTATGTAGTGTGTTTCAGTGAGAGAATGTCCGTCCATACATATTGTGTAGAAATATAGGACCCAAAACGTTAATCTCTTCACATAGGTGAACTAGGACGTGCGTCATGATGTTGAAGAAGGATGGTGGGAACACCAACTTGAAACTGACAAGATATTGTACCAAATCATTCTCTAGCCTTGGAATGATTTCTGGATCGATTACCTTCTGAGAGATTGCATTGAGGAATGCACATAGCTTCACAATGGCTAATCGAACGTTTTCCGGTAGAAGCCCCCTCAATGCAACCGGAAGCAGTTGCGTCATAATCACGTGGCAGTCATGAGACTTTAGGTTCTGGAACTTTTTCTCTGCCATGTTTATTATTCCCTTTATATTCGAGGAGAAGCCAGACGGTACCTTAATACTGAGCAGGCATTCAAAGAAGATTTCCTTCTCTTCTTTGGTAAGAGCGTAGCTTGCATGACCCTGATGTATGCCGTCTTTTCCGTGCATACGTTGCTGGTCCTCCCGTGCCTTAGGTGTACTAATCGAACGTTTTCCGGTACAAGCCCCCTCAATGCAACCGGAAGCAGTTGCGTCATAATCACGTGGCAGTCATGAGACTTTAGGTTCTGGAACTTTTTCTCTGCCATGTTTATTATTCCCTTTATATTCGACGAGAAGCCAGACGGTACCTTAATACTGAGCAGGCATTCAAAGAAGATTTCATTCTCTTCTTTGGTAAGAGCATAGCTTGCATGACCCTGATGTATGCCGTCTTTTCCGTGCATACGTTGCTGGTCCTCCCGTGCCTTAGGTGTATCTTTTGTCTTCCCATACACGCCCAAGAAGCCAAGCAGGGTCACACAAAGATTCTTCGTCACGTGCATCACGTCGATTGCGGAGCGGACCTCTAGGTCTTTCCAATAGGGCAGGTCCCAAAATATAGATTTCTTCTTCCACATGGGTGCGCGTCCGTCAGCGTCATTCGGAACAGGTTGTCCACCAGGACCCTTTCCAAAGACCACCTTCAAATCCTTGACCATATCATGCACATCAGCTCCAGTACGGTGGCGAGGCTTCGTCCGGTGATCCGCCTCACCTTTGAAATGCTTTCCTTTCTTTCTTACGGGATGCCTGCTCGAAAGAAATCGACGATGTCCCAGGTACACATTCTTCTTACAATTAGCCAAATATATACTGTCGGTATCGTCCAAACAGTGCGTGCATGCGCGGTATCCCTTGTTTGTCTGTCCTGAAAGGTTACTGAGAGCAGGACAATCATTGATGGTCACGAACAACAACGCCTTTAGGTCAAATTCTTCCCCCATGTGCTCATCCCACGCACGTACACTTGTTCCATTCCACAATTGTAAGAGTTCTTCAACTAATGGCCTTAGGTACACATCAATGTCGTTGCCGGGTTGCTTAGGGCCTTGGATGAGCACTGGCATCATAATGAACTTCTTCTTCATGCACAACCAAGGAGGAAGGTTATACAAACATAGAGTCACAGGCCAGGTGATATGGTTGCTCCTCTGCTCCCCAAAAGGATTAATTCCATCTGCGCTTAGACCAAACCATACGCTCCTTGTGTCATCTGCAAACTCCTTCCCGTACTTTCTTTCAATTTTTCTCCACTGCGACCCGTCAGCGGGTACTCTCAACTTTCCGTCTTTCTTACGGTCTTCTCTGTGCCATCGCATCGCCTTGGCATGCTCTTTGTTTTGGAACAAACGTTTCAACCGTGGTATTATAGGAGCATACCACATCACCTTGGCAGGAATCTTCTTCCTGGGGCGCTCTCCCTCGACATCACCAGGGTCATCGCGCTGATCTTATAGTGCAATGCACCGCATACCGGGCAAGCGTTCAAATCCTCGTACTCACCGCGGTAGAGGATGCAATCATTAGGGCATGCATGTATCTTCTGCACCTCTAACCCTAGAGGGCAGACAGCCTTCTTTGCTTTGTACGTACTCTTGGGAAATTCGTTGTCCTTTGGAAGCATATTCTTTATCATTACCAGCAACTTTCCAAATCCCTTGTCAGATACACCATTCTCTGCCTTCCATTGTAGCAATTCTAGTGTGGTGCCCAGCTTTTTCTTGTCACCTACGCAACTCGGGTACAACAATTTTTTGTGATCCTCTAACATGCGCTGCAACTTCTTCTTCTCCAAATCACTTGCGCAGTTTCTCTTTGCATCGGCAATGGCCCGACCTAGATCATCAACGGGCTCATCCGATGCCTCTTCTTCAGCTTCTTCCCGCATTGCCGGCTCAGCTTCTTCCCGCATTACCGGCTCAGCTTCTTCCCTCATTGTTGTATCATCGTATTCAGGGAACCCATGGCCAGCATAGCTGTCGTCGTCCTCTTCTTCTTCATTGTCTTCCATCATAACCCCTCTTTCTCCATGCTTGGTCCAAACATTATAGTGGGGCATGAAACCGGACTCAAACAGGTGGACGTGAATGGTTCTTGACGTAGAGTAATTGTGACCATTCTTACAGCCAGCACATGGACAAGGCATAAAACCATCCGCCCGCTTGTTTGCCTCAGCCACAAGCAGAAAAGTACGCACGCCATTAATGAACTCGGGAGAGCATCGGTCATCGTACATCCATTGCCGTCTCATCTTCAATACACAGCACCAAAAACACCAAATTAATACAATACATAAAGTTCATACATAAAGATCATACAACACTTAAATGCAACAAACAAATAACTCTCTAGCTAAAGAATTTAAATGCAACAACAAATGCGATCAAGATCGCAACTAAGGTAACAATTGATCCAACAGCATAATGATACCAAGCCTCACTATGAATAGCATATTTTCTAATCTTTCTAATCTTCAAGCGCATTTTCTCCATCTTAATCTTGTGATCATCGACGACATCGGCAACATGCAACTCCAATTCCATCTCCCCCCTCAATTCTTTTCAATTTTTCCTTCAAATCCTCGTTTTCTCTTTCAACTAAATTTAACCTCTCGACAATAGGGTCGGTTGGAATTTCCGGTTCAACTACCTCCTACATACAAATATCTATGTCAACTTGATGGGCATAATTTGTCATAAACACGAAATGCAATGAATAGTTTTAAAAGAGAATATACCACATCCGAATCATAACCCGGACAAGGGCCGACGGGGACGGATATCAAAACCATGGCACTATGTATAACAAACAACGTATGGGTAAGATAATTATACGAGTAACTATATATGCAAATCACACAAACATCAATTTTTTATATAAAATTTCATGAACAAGAGGCTCACCACAAGGTGGTGCCAGCGATGGGACGTTGCGAGCGATCGACGGTGGTTACGACGGAGATTTAGAAGGCACTAAGTAAAACACACCTACATATGCAAACTAAGTGTTATTTTTGACCTCAAATTACATATAAATCAAATACTAGCACATATATATAATTCCTCCCAAATTACTAAACTCAAAAATCAATCACTATATAAAGCATTGCACGAGCTAATCTAGCAATGAGAGATGAAAGGACAAAATTGCTAACCTTTGTGATCATTTGAATGGATGGGGGCCTTCAAATCTTGACAAATTTTGGGCAAAATGTGCAATGAGCTTGAGAGGAAGAGAGAAAAGAACAGAGAGGAGAGGGGAAAGGGGAAGAACAGAGCGAGCTCGGGTGGACGAAGGGTCTATGTAGGACGACTTTAGTACCGGTTTGTGATACGACCCAGTACTAAAGGTGCTGGAGGGGCCCCGGACTGACAACATCCTGCCACCACTCACTTTAGTACCGGTTCGTGGCACGAACTGGTGCTAAAGGTTCACCACGAACCGGTACTAATGATGTCCGCCCGCCTAGCTGTTGGAACCGGCACTAATGGACACATTAGTGCCGTCTCAAATTCAATCCGGCACTAATGTGCTACACATTTGACCCTTTTTCTACTAGTGAATGCTTCATAGCAATGAGGCAAGGTAAATGGCCTTCCTTTCTTGATCTTCCCCCTTCTTGGTATTCTTCTCCTCTCCCTTGAACAAGTTTTGTGCAATATTTAACTACATAAAAACAAAACAAGTTAGCACGACAAACACCAACAACAAGCATGATGAACATGGATGAAATGGCACTTACCCTATCTTCATCATTAGTGCCACTTGGGTTCAACTTGTCAACCGCCTTTTGTGCGTCCGCCCACTTTTGACAATCCTTGTTGATTGTCGACCACCGAGAGCGAAGAGATCGAGCGGAGCAGTCAATTCCACTCTCGTTTCACAGATCAAAGTGTTCCTTCATCCGGTTCCAATAAGCATCTCTACTTTGATCACCTCCAATGGATGGATCCCTCGACACTTCCAACCAAGTATTGCATAGCAAGACGTCTTTTTCGTTGGTGTAGTTGCCTCCTCTTCCTTTCAGTGCGTCGACAATGCCCTCACCATCCTCTTCCACCTCGAACTCATGGGCATAAAAATGCATGTCATTGGTTTGAGACCAATGCGAATTGTTGGAGCCAACACCCATAATGGACATGTATGCCTCATCGTTGACACTACAAAGTATATAGAACAATGCAAATAAGCTATCTATATGTATGCATTCAAAAAATAACAACAACAACAAATTTGGCGAAATTTTATACCTTTGGGGCATTTCCTCGAAAACATTGTGCGCGTCGGCCGCCGGCTCAACAAGTGAGCTCGCCAGCGCTTCGGTAGCCGCTGCGCCCGTCGCACGCCCTGCAAGCTTCTTCCTCGATGACTTCGAGGAGTCGGAGCCGTCCACCGCCTTGTTCTTCTTCGCGGATGCCTTGCCCTTCTTCGACCGTGCCACATTTGGGAGCTTCGAGAGGGGGCCACGTGGCTTCACGGGGGGCGCCGGCCCGACGCCACCCACCGCCGAGGTCATCCATGGCAGCATGAAGAGGCCGAGCGCGATGCTGGTGCTCAGAGGAGTTCCAACGGAGGCGAAGCCAAAGCTCCCCGCTCTACGGTTTGCAGCGGCGGCGACAGAGGGGTCGCGGCTGTAGGAAGGGGTGAGGGGGGTTGCCGGCGCGGGCGTCCATCGGGTCAATTTGCCGGCAGCGATGCGTGTGGGGCGAAGGTGGCGCGGCAGAGAGAGTGCGGCGCGAGCGCACGAGTGTGCCGCGCACGGAAGTGGGAGCACCAAATACACAGCACGCAATGGCAATTCGGAGCGCGTGCCCAACTCTATATGCCACGCACGCTTATTGCGCGTCCGCTGGAGCCCCTCTACCGATTGGGCACGCGCTAAAAAGGGAAAATTTGCGGTGCGCTTATTTAGCGCGGCTGTTGGAGATGCTCTAAGGGGAGTGCACCCCGTTGGTTATCTTCAGTACAACATAAATCCACGCCTTCTAGTAGGTAGAAGTTTTGGGCATCGTAGAAGAGGGGAAAGTATCCGGTGCTCCCAGTCGATCTTGGGGTACTCCCGATACTCCATTGTCAAAAAAACATTTTTAATGTTTCAAAAAATTCCAAAAAAAATTTGAATGTTCACAATGAATTTGTTTACAAGCCCTAAAAATTTTAGGTCCAAACTCGAAACACACATTGAGAAACAAAAATGTGAAATCTAGCATGAATAGTGTAAAGGAGAGACAAAGGTAACATTGACACTATTCAGATCTGGATTTCTCTTTTTTTGTTTCTCAATGTACATTTCGATTTTGGACCTGAAATTTTTAGGGGATGTAATGACATTACTCGTGAACATTCTCATTTTTCCGGAATTTTTTTGAAACATTTAAAAATGCTTTTTTTACGTTGGAGCATTGGGAGTACCCCAAGGCTGGGAGCACTGGACACTTCCCTCGTAGAAGAGTACATCCGTCAGTTCTCTGAATTTATGGATCAACTATTATCTTATGAACCAAATCCTATATGTTTCATTATACTAGTTTTTTTGATGGTTTAAGACATGGCATACATTTTGTTGGAAATATACCTTAGAGGCAATAATAATTGTGTTATTATTTATTTTCTTGTTTATAATTAATATTTATATTATATGCTATAATGGCTATGGTCCTCGAACCTACGAAAATCAAGAGGTTCAGAGGAAAACTCATATGCACGTATAGAGTTATAAACGATAAAATAAGATTCCTAGTCTTGTTCTAGGAGTAGCTCAAGTGCTGCATGACAGATCTGTTTTCCTGATCATGGCATAATTAAGTGTAACGATATCGCTGACAACTTTGAGGGCATGATATTAGAAGAACATTTGTGTTGAATTTGTTAGAGTTGTGTCGCATATTGTCTACAAGGTAGGTTACAGTTGGACTTGTAGTTGTATTGTGTTTAGATAGGATATAGAGCCGTGTCCAAGTAGGACACTTGTATCCTAGATCTCTCATATATAGCGAGGGTAGACACATGATGTAACCTATGGATGATTGACCGTCCATCCTTCGACCTCTTCAGGAACACTTCAATATTGAACTGTGGGTGTTGTATGAAAACTTTCCTCGCATCCTGACCACAGAGGTGGTTTGAGAGGTAATCATCAGTGAACCCTGAAAACAAGGATGTGCATAAATATCTTCTCTATATTGGAAACGGGGCAAAGGAATAAACAAAGGCAAGGTATAATAGTTAGAACCATCTTGTAAACCTCAGTGCTTCCCATTGTTTCGTTGCAACACATATAAGGTAGTGATGTCTACTATGCAACCTTCTTCTTGTAGACGTTGTTGGGCCTCTAAGTGCAGAGGTTTGTAGGACAGTAGCAAATTTCCCTCAAGTGGATGACCTAAGGTTTATCAATCTGTGGGAGGCGTAGGTTGAAGATGGTCTCTCTCAAACAACCCTGCAACCAAATAACAAAGAGTCTCTTGTATCCCCAACATACCCAATACAATGGTAAATTGTATAGGTGCACTAGTTCGGCGAAGAGATGGTGATACAAGTGCAATATGGATGGTAGATAATGGTTTTTGTAATATGAAAATATAAAAAAATCTAGGTAGCAAGTGGTAAAAGTGAGCACAGACGGTATTGCAATGCTTTAAAACAAGGCCTAGGGTTCATACTTTCACTAGTGCAAGTTCTCTCAACAATAATAACATAATTGGATCATATAACTATCCCTCAACATGCAACAAAGAGTCACTCCAAAGTCACTAATAGCGGAGAACAAACGAAGAGATTATGGTAGGGTAGAAACCACCTCAAAGTTATCCTTTCTGATTGATCTATTCAAGAGTCCGTAGTAAAATAACATGAAGCTATTCTTTCCTTCAATCTATCATAGAGTTCGTACTAGAATAACACCTTAAGACACAAATCAACCAAAACCCTAATGTCACCTAGATACTCCAATGTCACCTCAAGTATCCGTGGGTATGATTATACAATATGCATCACACAATCTCAGATTCATCTATTCAACCAACACAAAGAACTTCAAAGAGTGCCCCAAAGTTTCTACCGGAGAGTCAAGACGAAAACGTGTGCCAACCCCTATGCATAAGTTCACGAGGTCACGGAACGCGCAAGTTGATCACCAAAACATACATCAAGTGGATCACGTGATATCCCATTGTCACCACAGATAAGCACATGCAAGACATACATCAAGTGTTCTCAAACCCTTAAAGACTCAATCCGATAAGATAACTTCAAAGGGAAAACTTAATCCATTACAAGAGAGTAGAGGGGGAGAAACATCATAAGATCCAAATATAATAGCAAAGCTCGCGATACATCAAGATTGTGCCGACTCAAGAACACAAGAGAGAGAGAGAGAGAGAGAGAGAGATCAGACATATATCTACTGGTACATACCCTTAGCCCCGAGGGTGAAGTGCTCCCTCCTCATCATGGTGAGTGCTGGGATGATGAAGATGGCCACCGGTGAGGGATTCCTCCTCCGGCAGGGTATCAGAACAGGGTCCCGATTGGTTTTTGGTAGCTACAGAGGCTTGCGGCGGCGGAACTCCCGATCTATTCTGCTCTCCGATGTTTTTAGGGTATATGGAAATATATAGGAGAAAGAAGTCGGTCAGGGGAGCCACGAGGGGCCCACGAGGGTGGGGCGCGCCTCCCTGCCCCATGGCTTCCTCGAAGCTTCCCTGACATCTACTCCAAGTCTCCTGGATTGCTTCCGTTCCAAGAATAACTCTCCCGAAGGTTTCATTCCGTTTGGACTCCGTTTGATATTCCTTTTCTTCGAAACACTGAAATAGGCAATAAAACATCAATTTGGGCTGGGCCTCCGGTTAATAGATTAGTCCCAAAAATAATATAAAAGTGTTTAGTAAAGCCCATAAACATTCAAAACAGATAATATACTAGCATGAATACTTCATAAACTATAGATACGTTGGAGACGTATCAGGTAGTCAGTCATCAGGTTAAGTAAGGGTTCGCATGCTATCAGTAAAATATGTTGATGAAAAATAAGCACATTGCAGATTCATCAGATTAATTCTGGCCACCTGGAAAACCCATTTATCCAAACCAAGCATGATTAAGAACTAGAAAATATAGCACTTGTATATGTTTCTCATGTATTAAGTGCAGCCAAATTCGATTTATTCCTCACATGGTATACAATAAGAGAATGCGGCCACAACAATTAAACATCGCATTGCAGAATTGAACCAAGCAGTTAACTAAACACCACAACAAATGAACCAAACGTTAAATAAGCACCACATTGCACAATATAACATACTCCTAATAGAAGATTAGACATTTAACTAAACCAAGCATGCTTAATATAACAACTTGGAAATATAGCAATTGTATTTGTTTCTCATGTATTTAGTATAGCCAAATTCGATTTATTCCTCACATGGTATACAATAAGAGAATGAAGCCACAACAATTGAACACCGCATTACAGAATTGAACCAAGCAGTTAACTAAACACCACAACAAATGAATCAAACGTTAACTAAGCACCACATTGCATAGTATAACATACTCCTAATAGAAGATCAGACAGTTAACCAAACCAAGCATGCTTAGCAACTTGGAAATGTAGCAATTGTATTTGTTTCTCATGTATTTAGTACAGCCAAATTCAATTTATTCCTCACATGGTATACAATAAGAGAATGCAGCCACAGAAATTGAATATCACATTGCAGAATTGAACCAAGCAGTTAACTAAACACCACAACAAGTGAACCAAGCCACAATAAATGAACCAAGCAGTTAACTAAACACCAATTGAACAATATAACATACTCCTAATAGAAGATCAGACAGTTAACCAAACCAAGCATACTTAACAACTTGAAAATATTGCACCCTGAAGAATTGAACATCACATTTGTAGAACTGAACCAACCAGTTAATTGAACACCACATTGCAAGACGTATAGAACATATGCACTATAGCAGAAGATTGCATGGTGAAAGTAGATAGCACAATTCACTAGAATTTGTTAAGGAAAGGCAGTAGCTAGCAAACTGAGCATGGGTCCTTATAGTGAGCTAATAAGACAAATTACTCCTCATTGTCAGAGATATCCATGACGGTTGGCTCCTTGGACATGGAAGAGGGCGAAGCCTCCGCATCATGGGGGCCCTCGTTGTAGTGGTGAGTCACCTGAGCCACTCCGGGCACCAACATGATGGCTCTCGAGATGACGTAAGCACGTGCACACTGAGAAAACACCTTATAGTCTTCATCGAAGGCACCGACAGTGGCCTCGAGAAAACGCCACGAACTGTCGTTTAAAGCAGCCAACCGCGCGCGGCGTCCGCGCGCGAGGCGTCAACATGGCCTCGACGGCGAGGTGCTCCTCCAAGATCTAGGGGTCGGCACGAATGGCAGCCATCGCAACCTGCTACCTCTTGAGCACTGCGTTGGTTTTCCCTTGAAGAGGAAAGGGTGATGCAGTAGAGTAGCGTAAGTATTTCCCTTAGGAGGCCACACACGAGTCCCTCGCACCTACACAAACAAATAAAATCCTCGCAACCAACGCGATAAAGGGGTTGTCAATCCCTTCACGGTCACCTACGAGAGAGAGATCTGATAGATATAATAAGATAATATTTTTGGTATTTTTATGATAAAGAGAAATAAAGATGCAAGTAAAATAAATGGTATAGGAAATAACTAAGTATTGGAAGATTAATATGATGGAAAATAGACCCGGGGCCATAGGTTTCACTAGAGGCTTCTCTCGAGAGCATAAGTATTACGGTGGGTGAACAAATTACTGCTGAGCAATTGACATAATTGAGCATAGTTATGAGAATATCTAGGTATGGTCATGTATATAGGCATCACGTCCGAGACAAGTAGACCAACTCCTGCCTGCATCTACTACTATTACTCCACACATCGACCGCTATCCAGCATGCATCTAGAGTGTTTAGTTCAAGAGGACAGAGTAACGCTTTAAGCAATATGACATGATGTAGAGGGACAAACTCATGGAATATGATATAAACCCCATCTTGTTATCCTCGATGGCAACAATAAAATACGTGCCTTGCTTCCCCTACTGTCACTGAGAAAGGACACCGCAAGATTAAACCCAAAGCTAAGCACTTCTGCCATTGCGAGAAAGATCAATCTAGTAGGCCAAACCAAACTGATAATTCGAAGAGACTTGCAAAGATAACCAATCATACATAAAAGAATTCAGAGAAGATTCAAATGTTGTTCATAGATAAACTTGATCATAAACCCACAATCCATCAATCTCAACAAACACACCGCAAAAGAAGATTACATCGAATAGATCTCCACAAGAGAGGGGGAGAACTTTGTATCGAGATCCAAAAAGAGAGAAGAAGCCATCTAGATAATAACTATGGACCCGTCGGTCTGAAGTAAACTACTCACACTTCATCAGAGGGGCTATGGTGTTGATGTAGAAGCCCTCCGTGATCGATACCCCCTCCGGCGCAGCTCCAGAAAAGGCCCCAAGATGGGATCTCGTGGATACAAAAAGTTACGGCGGTGGAATTAGGGTTTTGGCTCCGTATCTGGTAGTTTGGGGGTACGTAGGTATATATAGGAGGAAGGAGTACGTCGGTGGAGCAACATGGGCCCCACGGGGGGGGGGGGGGGGGGGGGGGGGGGGGGGGGGGGGGGGGGGGGGTTAGGCGCGCCCCCCTACCTCATGCCTTCCTTGTTGATTGCTTGACATAGGGTCCAAGTCCTCTGGATCATGTTCGTTCCAAAAATCACATTCCCGAAGGTTTCATTCCGTTTGGACTCCGTTTGATATTCTTTTTCTGTGAAACCCTAAAATAGGCAAAAAAACAGCAATTCTGGGCTAGGCCTCCGGTTAATAGGTTAGTCCCAAAAATAATATAAAAGTGTATAATAAAGCCCAATAATGTCCAAAACAGGATATAATATGGCATGGAACAATAAAATATTATAGATACGTTGGAGACGTATCAAGCATCCCCAAGCTTAATTCCTGCTCGTCCTTGAGTAGGTAAATGATAAAAATAGAATTTTTGATGTGGAATGCTACTTGGCATAATTTTAATGTAATTCTCTTAATTGTGGTATGAATATTCAGATCCGAAAGATTCAAGACAAAAGTTTAATATTGACATAGCAATAATAATACTTCAAGCATACTAACTAAGCAATTATGTCTCTTCAAAATAACATGGCCAAAGAAAGTTATCCCTACAAAATCATATAGTCTGGCTATGCTCCATCTTCACCACACAAAGTATTTAAATCATGCACAACCCCGATGACAAGCCAAGCAATTGTTTCATACTTTTGGTGTTCTCAAACTTTTTCAATCTTCACGCAATACATGAGCGTGAGCCATGGACATAGCACTATATGTGGAATAGAATGGTGGTTGTGGAGAAGACAAAAAGGGAGAAGATAGTCTCACATCAACTAGGCGTATCAACGGGCTATGGAGATGCCCATTAATAGATATCAATGTGAGTGAGTAGGGATGGCCATGCAATGGATGCGCTAGAGCTGTAAGTATATGAAAGCTTAAAAAAAGAACTAAGTGGGTGTGCATCCAACTTTCTTGCTCACGAAGACCTAGGGCATTTTGAGGAAGCCCATCGTTGGAATACACAAGAAAAGTTCTATAATGAAAAATTCCCACTAGTATATGAAAGTGATAGCATAGGAGACTCTCTATCATGAAGATCATGGTGCTACTTTGAAGCACAAGTGTGGAAAAAAGAATAGTAGTATTGCCCCTTTTTATTTATTTATTTATTCTTTTTTTGGCCTTCCTCTTTTTTGGCCTTTTTTTATTGGGACAATACTCTATGAATGATGATCATCACACTTCTATTTATTTACAACTCAATGATTACAACTCGATACTAGAACAAAGTATGACTCTATATGAATGCCTCCGACGGTATACCGGGATAGTAATGATGCATGAGTGACTTATATGAAAGAATTATGAACGGTGGCTTTGCCACAACTAAAATGTCAACTACATGATCATGCGAAGCAATATGACAATGATGGAGCGTGTCATAGTAAACAGAACGGTGGAAAGTTGCATGGCAATATATCTCGGAATGTCTATGGAAATGCCATGATAGGTAGGTATGGTGGCTGTTTTGAGGAAGGTATAAGGTGGGTGT
Organism: Triticum urartu; assembly: GCF_003073215.2. Lineage (NCBI taxonomy): Eukaryota > Viridiplantae > Streptophyta > Magnoliopsida > Poales > Poaceae > Triticum > Triticum urartu. The sequence continues at coordinate 545,001,058 of NC_053022.1, forward strand.
ATGATACCGGCGAAAGGTGCGCGGTATTAGAGAGGTTAGCAATGGTGGAAGGGTGAGAGTGCGTATAATCCATGGACTCAACATTAGTCATAAAGAACTCACATACTTATTGCAAAAATCTATTAGTTATCGAAGCAAAGTACTACGTGCATGCTCCTAGGGGGATAGATTGGTAGGAAAAGACCATCGCTCGTCCCCGACCGCCACTCATAAGGAGGACAATCAATAAATACATCATGCTCCGACTTCTTAACATAACGGTTCACCATATGTGCATGCTACGGGAATCACAAACTTCAACACAAGCATTTCTCAAATTCACAACTACTCAACTAGCACGACTCTAATATCACCATCTCCATATCTCAAAACAATTATCAAGTTTCAAACTTCTCATAATATTCAACACACTCGTCAGATTTTTTTATTAATCTTGAATGCCTAAAATAATTAAAGCAAATTACCATGCTGTTTTGTAGGACTCTCAAAATAATCTAAGTGAATCATGAGAGAACAAAAGTTTCTAAAAAACAAATCCACCATCGTGCTCTAAAAGATATAAGTGAAGCACTCGAGCAAAAACTATATAACTCAAAAGATATAAGTGAAGCACATAGAGTATTCTAACAATTTCCGAATCATGTGTGTCTCTCTCAAAAAGGTGTGTGCAGCAAGGATGATTGTGGAAAACTAAAAAATAAAGACTCAAATAATACAAGATGCTCCAAGCAAAACACATATCATGTGGTAAATAAAAATATAGCTCCAAGTAAAGTTACCGATAGAACTAGACGAAAGAGGGGATGCCTTCCGGGGCATCCCCAAGCTTTGGCTTTTAGGTGTCCTTAGATTATCTTGGGGTGCCATGGGCATCCCCAAGATTAGGCTCTTTCCACTCCTTGTTCCATAGTCCATCAAATCTTTACCCAAAACTTGAAAACTTCACAAGACAAAACTTAAAGTAGAAAATCTTGTGAGCTTCGTTAGCGAAAGAAAACAAAACACCACTTCAAGGTACTGTAATGAACTCATTCTTTATTTATATTGGTGTTAATCCTACTTTATTCCAACTTCTCTATGGTTTATAAACTATTTTACTTGCCATAGATTCATCAAAATAAGCAAACAACACACGGAAAACAGAATCTGTCAAAAACAGAACAGTCTGTAGTAATCTGTAGCTAACGCAAGATCTGGAACCCCAAAAATTCTAAAATAAATTTCTGGACGTGAGTAATTTATCTATTAATCATTGGAAAAAAGAATTAACTAAATATCACTTTCCAAATAAAAATGGCAGCAGTTCTAGTGAGCGCTAAAGTTTCTGTTTTTTACAGCAAGATTAAAAAGACTCTCCCCAAGTCTTCCCAATGGTTCTACTTCGCACAAACACTAATTAAAGAAAAAAACACAACCAAAACATAGGCTAGATAAATTATTTATTACTAAACAGGAGCAAAAATCTAGGAATACAAATAAAATTGGGTTGCCTCCCAACAAGCGCTATCATTTAACGCCCCTAGCTAGGCATGAAAGCAAGGATAGATCTAGGTATTGCCATCTTGGGTCTTTAATTTTTTTGCGGAGTTATGCTCGAACCCGGGAGGTTCTTTACATTTCCCTCGATATTCGGAAATTTTGAGATCTAAAGAGTCCAACCGCTTATTGCAAAGGGTAATCAACATATTCATGCGGTGGAGATTTCCGCTAACACTCTTAAGAGGTTCAAGAGATTTTTGTAAAATCTTGGTTACTTCGCAAATTTTCTCAAAGACTTGCATTTCTTATTGGGTACGATGATGCCCCTTTTGTTGGTGTAGTGTTCCCACTATACCCTCTATAATTTCATGTGCAATACTGGGATCAATTTCAATAAAATTGCCTTTGGCAACATGATACGTCTCCAACGTATCTATAATTTGTGATTGCTCCATGCTATATTATCTACTGTTTTGGACTATATTGGGCTTTATTTTCCACTTTTATATACTATTTTTGGGACTAACCTATTAACCGAAGGCCCAGCCCAGAATTGCTGTTTTTTTGCCTATTTCAGTGTTTCGGATAAACAAAATATCAAACGGAGTCCAAACGGAATAAAATCTTCGGAAACGTGATTTTCTCACCGAACATGATCCAGGAGACTTGGACCCTACTGCAAGGGATCAAAGAGGTGGTCACGAGGGTGGGGGGCGCCCCCCCTAGGGCGCGCCCCCTGCCTCGTGGGCCCCTCGATGCTCCACCGACGTACTCCTTCCTCCTATATATACACACGTACCCCCAAACGATCAGAACAGGAGCCAAAACCCTAATTCCACCACCGCAACTTTCTGTATCCACGAGATCCCATCTTGGGGCCTGTTCTGGAGTTCCGCCAGAAGAGGGCTGTCATCACGGAGGGCTTCTACATCATCCTAGCCCCTCCGATGAAGTGTGAGTAGTTTACCTCAGACCTTCGGGTCCATAGTTAGTAGCTAGATGGCTTCTTCTCTCTCTTTGAATCTCAATACAAAGTTCTCCCCCTCTCTCGTGGAGATCTATTCAATGTAATCTTCTTTTTGCGGTGTGTTTGTTGAGACCGATGAATTGTGGGTTTATGATCAAGTCTATCTATGAATAATATTTGAATCTTCTCTGAATTCTTTTATGCATGATTGGTTATATTTGCAAGTCTCTTCGAATTATCCGTTTGGTTTGGCCAACTAGATTGGTAGTTCTTGCCATGGGAGAAGTGCTTAGATTTGGGTTCGATCTTGCGGTGTCCTTACCCAGTGACAGAAGGGGCAGCAAGGCACGTATTGTATCGTTGCCATCGAGGATAACAAGATGGGGTTTATTTCATATTGCATGAATTTATCTCTCTACATCATGTCATCTTGCTTAAGGCGTTACTCTGTTTTTAACTTAATACTCTAGATGCATGCTGGATAGCGGTCGATGAGTGGAGTAATAGTAGTAGATGCAGAATCGTTTCGGTCTACTTGTCACGGACGTGATGCCTATATACATGATCATGCCTAGATATTCTCATAATTATGCACAATTCTATCAATTGCTCAACGGTAATTTGTTCACCCACCGTAGAATACTTATGCTCTTGAGAGAAGCCACTAGTGAAACCTATGGCCCCCGGGTCTATTCTCATCATATCAATCTCCATTACTTTTACATTGCTCTCCTATTTACTTTGCTTTTACTTTTTTACTTTGCATCTTTATATCAAAAATACCAAAAATATTCTATCTATCAGATCTCACTCTCGTAAGTGACTGTGAAGGGCTTGACAACCCCTAATCGTGTTGGTTGTGAGTAGCTATCGCTTTGTGCAGGTACGAGGGACTTGAGAGTGGGCTCCTACTGGATTGATACCTTGGTTCTCAAAAACTGAGGGAAATACTTACACTACTCTGTTTCATCATCCCTTCCTCTACGGGGAAAACCAACGCAAGCTCAAGACATAGCAAGAAGGATTTCTGGCGCCATTGCCGGGGAGTCTACGCAAAAAGTCAATATACCAAGTACCCATCACAATCCCTATCTCTCACATTACATTATTTGCCATTTGCCTCTCGTTTTCCTCTTCCCCCAATTCACCCTTGCCGTTTTATTCGCCCTCTCTCTCTATCCTCCCTCTCTATTTGCCTCTTTTTGTCCGCTTGCCTTTTTGTTTGCTTGTGTGTTAGTTTGTTTGCCTGCTTGTCGTTATGTCTGAAACTGGGGAAGTTATCGCCAATTTGGACGATAACAATATCATGGAAAATTCCTATACTCCTGCTAAAGAACCTACCATCTTTCATACAAAAAAAATTCCGTGTTGGCAGTGGTAATATTATTGGAAAAGGAGTTATTCAAGATTTCTTTACTTGTGCCGGTGCTTTACCTTCTATGGGTAGTTCTGTTCTCCACAGAACTAGTAGCCTTGCGGACGCTATTGCCATGCTTTTAGTTGAACTTGAAAGACAATTCATGCACATGCATCCTTCTATACAAAGGATTTTTCTGGATTTTTCTAATATTGAGCATTCTTCTGTTAAGTATGCCGCTACTATCTTTTTGGCTCATGAGTTTGGATTCATAATAAGAGAAGCCAAAGAAATCTTTGCGCATTATAGGGTGGACGCTTGCCGTCCTTCCATAGAGGCTATCCTCTTTGATCAAGAAGAAATAATGCGTTTTCAATCTCTAGACTATGTTGCTTTCAATGAAAATCTTAGAAGAAAGGTTCCTACCAATGTTTTAGTTGATAGAATTTCTGAACTTAATGATGATTTGGCTATTTGAAATAATGAACTAGGATATTCTCTTGAATATAGGCTCACGAAATTCTGTCAAAAGAATGCTTATAATGATGAATTGGTTGTGCATTATGAAGGACCGAAGGAGGAACCTATACCTCTCAAGGTTGATCTTGGGGACTTTTGTCCCGTTAAATTTAGTCCTTTTGATTACTTTTTCTTGCCTCAAAGAAAAATTGCTGCCGAACTTAGAGAATATGAAATGAGTTTCACCAATCTATCTTATTACTATGGCAATACGTAGATCTATTCTTGCTTGTTATGCCTAGCTAGGGGTGTTAAACGATAGGGCTTGTTGGGAGGCAACCCAATTTTATTTTTATTCCTTGCTTTTTACTCTTGTTTAGTAATAAATAAATTATTTAGCCTCTGTTTTGTTTGTGTTTTTTGTGTTTAATTAGTGTTTGTGCCAAGTAGAACCGTTGGAAAGACATGGGGAAAGTCTTGTTGAACTTGCTGTAAAAAACAGAAACTTTAGCGCTCACAAGAACTGCTGTCATTTTTATTTGAAGAGTGCTATTTAGCTAATTATTTTTTAAGATGATTAATAGATAAATTCCTCACGTCCAGAAATTTATTTTAGAATTTTTGGGGTTCCAGATCTTGCGCTAGCTACAGATTACTACAGACTGTTCTGTTTTTGACAGATTCTGTTTTTCGTGTGTTGTTTGCTTATTTTGATGAATCTATGGCCAGTAAAATAGTTTATAATCCATAGAGAAGTTGGAATACAGTAGTTTTAACACCAATATAAATAAATAATGAGTTCATTACAGTACCTCGAAGTGGTCTTTTGTTTTCTTTCGCTAACGGAGCTCACGAGTTTTCTATTTTGAGTTTTGTGTTGTGAAGTTTTCAAGTTTTGGCTGAATTCTTTTGATGGATCATGGAACAAGGAGTGGAAAGAGCATAAGCTTGGGGATGCCCATGGCACCCCCAAGATAATCCAAGGACACCAAAAAGTCAAAGCTTGGGGATGCCCCTGGAAGGCATCCCCTCTTTCGTCCACTTCCATCGGTAATTTACTTGGAGCTATATTTTTATTCACCAACATGATATGTGTTTTGCTTGGAGCGTCTTGTATTATTTGTGTCTTTGTTTGTTAGTATGCCACAATCATCCTTTCTGTACACACCTTTTGAGAGAGCCATACATGAATTAAAATTTGATAGAATACTCTATGTGCTTCACTTATATCTTTTGAGCTAGATAATTTTGCTCTATGTGCTTCACTTATATCTTTTGAGCTAGATAATTTTTCTCTATGTGCTTCACTTATATCTTTTGAGTTAGATAATTTTTCTCTATGTGCTTCACTTATATCTTTTGAGCGTTATAATTTTGCTCTATGTGCTTCACTTAGATCTTTTAGAGCACAGTGGTGGATATGTTTTAAAGAAACTATTGATCTCTCATGCTTTAGTTAAATTAATTTGAGAGTCTCTTAATAGCATGGTAATTTTCCTAATAACAATATGCTTGGTATTCAAGATTTGTGAAACTTTCTTTTGAGTGTGTTGAATACTAAGAAAAGATTGAAGCATGATAATTGTTTTGAGATATGGAGGTGATAATATTAAAGTCATGCTAGTTGAGTAGTTGTGAATTTAAAGAATACTTGTGTTGAAGTTTGTGATTCATGTAGCATGCATGTATGGTGAACCGTTATGTGATGAAGTCGGAGCATGATTTATTTATTTATTGTCTTCCTTATGAGTGGCGGTCGGGGACGAGCGATGGTCTTTTCCTACAAATCTATCCCCCTAGGAGCATGAGCGTAATACTTTGCTTTGATAACTTCTAAATTTTTGCAATAATTATATGAGTTCTTTATGACTAATGTTGAGTCCATGGATTATACACACTCCCACCCTTCCACCCTTGCTAGCCTCTCTAATACCGCGCAGCTTTCGCCGGTATCATACACCTACCATATACCTTCCTCAAAACAGCTACCATACCTACCTATTATGGCATTCCCATAGCCATTCCGAGATATATTGCCATGCAACTTTCCACCATCTAGTTCATCATGACATATCCATCATTGTCATATTGCTTAGCATGATCATGTAGTTGACATAGTATTTGTGGCAAAGCCACCGTTCATAATTCTTTCATACTTGTCACTCGTGATTCATTGCATATTCCAGTACACCGCCCGAGGCATTCATACAGAGCCATACTTTGTTTTAGTATCAAGTTTTAATCATTGAGTTGTAAATATATAGAAGTGTGATGATCATCATTTAATAGAGCATTGTACCCAAAAAAAGAGAGAAAGGCCAAAAAAAGAAGGCCCAAAAAAATATAAATAAATAAAAAGGGGCAATGTTACTATCCTTTTGCCAGGGTGCTGATCCACGGGCACCTATGGGACCGGCGGGCCGGGTCCCTTTCGGTTCGGCGGGGGCGGAGGGTGCGCAAAGAGCAAATCGAGGCGAAGCACGCGAGCGATTTACCCAGGTTCGGGCCACACGGATGCGTAAAACCCTACTCCTGCTTTGTGGATTTGTATTGATTTCTAGCTCGGGAGCGCGGAGTGCTACAGTGCACACCAGCTGCTAGCAAGACCGAGCGTGAGCGTCTCCACTGGCCTCCCCTCCCCCCGTTGCACACGGGCCTCCTTTTATATGCTCAAGGGGTTACCCACAGGTGGCAACGGAGGTCAAGGGAAAAAATGGAAAGGTGCTGTAGTAGGCACAGCTAGGTGCTGTACTAGGCACAGCTACCTGCTACAGTGTTATCATACCTAACCCTGACGGCAGGGGACAAGGGCATTAAATGCCCGTCTGTGTCGCCTAAACAGTACCGAAAGGGACCGCTAGGGACGCCACTGTTTGCCACGATGGTTATCTTGTCAGCGCCTGTTTGCCACCTCGCACCCCTAGCTGCACGGCCTCCCGCCACGTGTGCTTGGGAGGGTCCTAGAGGGACACGTGGGCAGGTGTGCTGGAGCGCGGGCACGAAGTGGGGGTTTCCCGCGGCAAGCTCCTTGCCGCGGTCGTCGTCTTGTCGCGTTCGGGAGCTTGTCGCTCACCGGGCCTTGCCGGGACGCGTGGCGCGTCGCGGCAAGTTTTCTTGGTACGCCTTGGGTGGTCTTCCCGGCAAGCTCCTCTTGCCGGGGTCTCGAGATGCTTTTTGATAGCCTTCCCGGCAAGCTCCTCTTGTCGAGGTCTTGGTTTGAGTACTTTGTTCTTGAATGGTCTTCAAAGTAGCCGCGGAGGGCCTTGGCGGTCACCCGGCAAGCCTTGCCGCGGGATGCTGCGACTGCCCATGCACAAGTTCGGGATACTAGGGTACCCCTACTCTAGTACACCGACAGGAGCCCCCGGGCCTGGGCCAGACACGGTGCCGAGCGCTGTTGGGCCAGGCCCAAAACAGTGCATGGGCACGCGCGGCCTAGGTCACGCCGCATATCTCTCCGCTTCCACCGCGCACGCCCAGAACGGCACGCGTCAAACGCAGCATCGTGGATGACGTGGGCGGCGTGCGCGGGGCTTAGCCCTGCGAGCATGCGTCAGGCCATGATGAAGGGGACGGTCCATGCCCTCGGTGCATTTACTGGACGAGGCCGGTGCGCAGTTTTTCAAGGCATCCACTCCCCGCGATCACGGGGTGGGGCGAGGCCGCCTTATCCGTCGCCTCGGTTCTGCATCCCCGCCACGCGGCTCCCATGCGCTTGGGGTCGCGGACGGTGGAAGCGGGGAACTGGGCCGTTGCGAGCGGAGGCAGTGGGTTGGCCCCGACTCCCTGCTCTTCCCGTGCCCTGATTCGCTGAGCGGGGCGGCCGAGCCCCCACCTCGCTCCTTTAAAAAGAGCGGGAGGGGAGCACAGAAGCCCGCACTCTCTCATCTCCTCCTTTTTTCAGCTTCTGCTCCCCTTTCTCTCATTCGCCATGGAGAAAGGGAACCCTGGCACTTCATCGGTGGCGGCGAGGGTCGCCGCCAGACAGCGCACCTCTCCCTCTCCCGCGCCCGTGGTGGCAGAGCCAGCCATAAGGGGAAGAGGGAGGGGGCGAGGTCGTGGACGAGGTCGAGGTCGAGGCGCTCGGGGGAGAGGCGGACGGGGCAGCGCGCCAGCTTCGCCTCCACCGGCGGCTCCTCTCCCCACGGCGGTCCATATAGGGGACGACCCTTGCGAGTTCTTCGTCAGGCTGCGCCGGGCGCCTCGTCGTCGCCTCCGGCTTCCAGCTCCGTTTGCGAGCGCGATGGAGTTGGACCCGCCCGAGACACTGAGACTGCACATGAGGGGCTGTGGGATCAACGGCACGCGAGTCCGCGTTGTATTCCCAGCCCCTAATGTGATGTATCTTGATCGAGGGTGGAAGATGTTCGCCCATATCCACAGCCTGATGGAGGGGTTTACCCTCCATTTTAAGTTAATGGAGGGCGATCTCCTCTCCGTCAAGGCCTTCGGGTGCTTCGGCACTCGGGCGAAGTGCTGCATGGACAGCTCCTCCGATAGTGAAGGCTCCCCCTCGAGCGAGAGTGACGAGGAGGAGAGCGACAGCGATGATGAGGGTAGCGGGCGGCGGTATGGCGGGCCCGACTAGGTGTCGGGCGCCGCTACGTGCGGCATCGGTGACCCCATCATCCGTGTCGCCGGCTCCTTGAACTCCCCGGGGTCGTCTTCCTAGGCGGCTGGCGTAGGGAGGCTGCGGAAGGGGAAGAGGGCTGGCGACAAGGCCGTCAGGTCGGAGTACGAGGGCGTGGTGCCCTCGACAGCATGCTGACGTCCTGCCGCCCCGTCTTCGAGCCCCGCTTCCGGCGCCGCCATCACCGTCCAGCCTTCGGACGGCCCTCGGGATGTTCTCTTGGTGTCTTCTGGCACCCGTAGCTTGCCTAGGCGCCCCTTTTGCCCTTTTCGCCTCCTTGGCCTACCCCCTGAAGAGAGGGACAGGAAAGGGATTACGGGCACCTTATCTTTTTAATTTGTAAGCCTTCGGGCCTTAGCTGCATCTAAAACTTGTAATCCTCTCTTTCATGTTTTTCATCCTCTATGGACTGTACCTGAGTGGGATGTTTTTTAATGAAAAAGGGGATGCTTGCCGGGTTACTTGTCTCGCGGGTTGAACCCACGCCAAGGAGCAAGTCCTTGGTATCCCTCGGACAGACATTTCATCTCCCGGCAACAGGCCCTGCCGCCTTCCCACGTCGCTCGACCTTTCTCACGCCTTTGACGGAGGCGGGAACGAGGTGGGTGCAGCTTCCTCGTTTCGTCCCTTTGCTGCCGCGACTACGACCAAACTTGGCCCCGGGAACGAGTCCCAGGGCCTAGAGTTGAGGGAGCACGACAGTTTTTGGGAAGAAACGCGGTTTCGCATTCCCCAGTCCAAAAGAGGATGCATGATGAGGGACGAAAGACTTATCTGATACCGCAGCCCCCGGCAACTCTGGCTTGCCGTGGATGAATCTTGGCACTCGCAGCCCCCAGCAACACTGGCTTGCCGGGGCCTAGGTGCCAGCACGCCCTTCTTCTCCTTTTCATCCTCAAGCGGTCTGGCCAGGATATGCGAGCCCTGCGAACGAAGGAAAAGCAAAGGGACGGACACTCGACCTCTAAGCTAGGGGTTAGCCGCTGTTAGGCACTATCAACCCTAACCAAGGACGAGACTCGACCTAGCATGCATGCTATAACCCCGGGGTGTCAGCGCTTCATTTACTTGTGCTCAGGGTCTGCGCCTGGCTCTATACAAAGGATTACATGCAACAGCGGCAAGACTTGTACAGAAAGGTGGTTGCCGGACAGGGTCCGACAACCGCGCCTTACGGGTAAAACTTACGAAGATGCTCGATGTTCCAGGAGTTGCTCACTGGTACGCCATCTTCGGTCTCAAGGCGGACAGCGCCAGGCCTTGTGACTCGCTTCACCCGGTAAGGGCCTTCCCACTTCGCCCTCAACTTGTTGGAATTCTTGGCGGACTGAACGCACCGAAGAACAAGGTCGCCTTCCTCGAGACTCCTGGCATTAACTTTGCGGCTATGGTAGCGGCGCAGAGCTTGCTGGTAGCGAGCGGCTCGCACAGCAGCCTGGAGACGGTCTTCCTCAAGGAGCAGAGCGTCATCTTGTCGCAGCCGCTCTTGCTCGAGCTCATCGTAAGCGACCACTCGAGGTGACCCGTATACGAGTTCCATGGGGATAACTGCCTCTGCTCCATAGACTAGAGCAAAGGGTGTCTGTCCAGTGGCTCGATTTGGCGTCGTTCTGATCGACCAAAGAACCACCGGTAGCTCCTCGATCCAGTTTCTTCCGCACTTGTGCAGCCTGTCGAAAGTTCTGGTCTTGAGCCCGCGCAGCACTTCAGCATTCGCCCTCTCCGCTTGACCGTTGCTTCTCTGGTGAGCAACAGAAGCGAAGCAGATCTTGGCGCCAAGATCTTGGATGTACTGCGTGAAGGTGCGGCTCGTAAATTGCGTGCCGTTGTCGGTGATTATCCTATTAGGGATCCCGAAGCGGCAAACAATCAACCTGAAGAACTTGATCGCTGACTGTGCTGTCACCTTCCTCACTGGTTCCACTTCCGGCCACTTTGTGAACTTGTCGATTGCAACGTACAAGTACTCAAAGCCCCCGACAGCTCGGGGAAAGGGGCCGAGGATGTCGAGCCCCCAGACCGAAAATGGCTAGGATAAAGGGATCGTCTGGAGAGCTTGAGCTGGCTGGTGTATCTGCTTGGAATGGAACTGGCACGCTTCACACTTGGTTACTTGTGCAGTTGCATCCTAGAGGGCTGTTGGCCAGAAGAAACCTTGCCGGAATGCTTTGCCGACAAGCGCTCTTGCGCCAATGTGGTGACCACATACGCCTCCGTGTATCTCTGCCAACAGCTTTTGCCCATCTTCCCAGTGGATGCACTTCAATTTCACACCGTTAAGTCTTCTTCTATACAGTGTCTTGTCGACAAACTGGTACATACTCGACTGCCGGGCTACTCTTTCCGCTTCTTCTTGCTCTTCGGGAAGTTCTCTTGTCTGAAGGAAACGGACGATCTGCTGCGCCCATGTTGGAGCTTGTGGCTCGACAACAAGGACTAAAGGCAACTCTGCTGCTGCGGGAACATCCGCTTCTACGGCAAGAACCTGCGGCTCTGCCGGAGCGTGACGTTCCCCGACAAGCTCGCCGGGGCAAAACTTGTCGGGAGCTTCTGCTGCAACGGAACAAGCCCTAGGGCTTGCCGGAGCATCTTGCTCCTCAGCGTTCTTGGTGTTGATCTCAGCTGCTGCGGGAACATCCGCTTCTACAGCGAGAAGCTGTGTCTCTGCCGGAGCTTGACGTTCTCCGACAAGCTTGCCGGGGCAAAACTTGTCGGGAGCTTCTGCTTCAACGGAACAAGCCCTAGGGCTTGCCGGAGCATCTCGCTCCTCAGCGCTCTTGGCGTTGATCTTGGCTGCTGCGGGAACATCCGCTTCTACGGAGAGAAGTTGTGTCTCTGCCGGAGCTTGACGTTCCCCGACAAGCTTGCCGGGGCAAAACTTGTCGGGAGCTTCTGCCTCAACGGAACAAGCCCTAGGGCTTGCCGGAGCATCTTGCTCCTCAGCGCTCTTGGCGTTGATCTTGGGGACCTTCTTGGCGGCGGCTTCGGGGACCTCTGCCGGCAAATAGTCACCAGAAACCAACTTCCTCTTCTTGCTCTGTCCAGTTGATGGCGTTACGGACGGCTGAGTCAGCTTAAGCACAAAGATCCCTGGTTCCATAGGTAACTTAAGTGCGGCACACTTTGACAGGCCATCTGCAATGGCGTTCTGAGCTCTTGGAACATGCTCCATTTGCAGGCCGTCAAAGTGTTCTTCTAGCTTTCTCACTTCGTCGACGTAAGCTTCCATCAACGGACTCTGATAACTCTTGTTCACTTGGCGGACGACAAGCTGTGAGTCACCCCTGACAATAAGCTTCTTAATCCCAAGGTCTGCCGCAATCCGAAGACCGGCAAGCAAGCCCTCATATTCTGCAGTATTGTTCGTTGCTTGCTCCTTGGGGAAGTGCATCTGGACTACGTACTTGAGGTGCTCACCGGTGGGTGCGACAAGCAGCACGCCAGCGTCGGCGCCTTGTAGCGAAAAGGCACCATCAAAGTACATCAGCCACTCTTTGCTTGCTTCCTTGTCGGGGATGCTCGTTTCTGGAGTTTCTTCATCTGGTGTTGGCGTCCATTCTGCTATGAATTCTGCCAATGCTCTGCTCTGGATAGTTGAAGTGCTTTCAAACTTGAGGCCAAAGCTTTACAGTTCCAGTGCCCACTCAGCGATCCTGCCTGTCGCTTCTGGATTCTGCAGTATCCTCTTCACCGGAAAGCGAGTGACAACTGTGATCTCATGTGCTTGGAAGTAATGGCGCAGCTTTCTCGAGGCCATGAGAAGGCCAAAAAGCAATTTCTGCACACCAAAGTACCTTGACCTAGCCCCCTGCAGAAGGGAACTGACAAAGTAAACTGGGCGCTGCACCATCCTCTTATGTATCTCGTCGTGTATCTGCACGGATCCATCTTTGCCGGGACCAGAGCTTGTCGGGGAAGCTCCTTGCTTGTCGCTGGATGCGCTTGCCGCGGTTGCTGGCTCATCATCTGCCTCCCTCTCTGCCACTAACGCAGCACTAACCACTTGATTGGTTGCCGCTATGTACAGCAGCAACTTCTCTTGTGGTTTAGGTGCGACAAGTATTGGAGGGGAGGACAGGTATCTCTTCAGGTCTTGCAGCGCAGCCTCCGCTTCCGGAGTCCATTTCATTGGACCTGCCTTTTTCAATGATTTGAAAAATGGCAGGGCGCGCTTGGCAGACCGAGAGATAAACCTGCTGAGAGCAGCCACGCAACCGGCAAGTTTCTGTACGTCCTTGACGCGCTTTGGTGCTTCGATCTGCTCAATGGCCTTGATCTTGTCGGGATTGGCTTCAATTCCCCGCTGAGACACGAAGAACCCGAGAAGCTTGCCGGAGGGAACTCCAAACACACACTTCTCTGGGTTGAGCTTGAGGTTGATCTTGCGCAGATTTGCAAAGGTCTCATCTAAATCTTGAATCAGGGTTGCTCTGTCCTTGCTCTTGATCACTATATCATCCATGTAGGCTTCCACATTTCTGTGTATTTGTGGCTCAAGAGCAACATGGACTACTCTTGCAAATGTCGAACCAACATTTTTTAATCCGGAAGGCATCCGTACGAAACAGTACGTGCCACATGGAGTAATAAATGCGGTCTTCTCTCCGGGGAGTCTCCTCCCTTCCTCAGCACGTGCACATTTGTCGGCCAGGGCGTACAGCTCACTGACGTCTCTTATCCTGCACATCGCCATCTCCTCCCGCATCCTGCGGTTACGCACGTTCTGATGGAATGCGCTGATGACCGCGGCGGGGTGGACGTCTGGGATGTTGTACTGTACACGGCTGAACCTCTGAATGTACTTGCGCAGGGGCTCTCCTTCCTTCTGGACGAGCAGATGAAGATCACTCTCTTGGCCATGAGGTTTGTGGCCGCCTATAAAGGCGCCGACAAACTGATGGCATAGATCAGCCTAGGAGGATATGGAGTTGTCCGGCAAGTGCATGAGCCAGGACCTGACGTTGGGCTTGAGCACCAACAGGAAGTAGTTGGCAAGGATCTTATCGTCCCGCCCCCCAGCAGCCTGCACCGCGATGGTGTAGATGCTGAGGAACTCCGACGGATGCGACTTGCCATCGTACTTCTCGGGTACATCTGGTTTGAAGTTCTTCGTACCGGGCCACTGGACTTGCCGCAGCTCACGAGTGAACGCAGGGCAACCTACCGTGTACGGCAAGTCACCTAGTTCCCCTGGCGCATGCATGTCAACATAGGGCCCAGCGCGCTGGTCTGATTGACGCCGCGCTTCTCTCCGGCGCTCGATGCGAGTACGAGCGTCTTCTTAAAGAACTTGGCGCTGATCGCGACGAGCTCGCGGATCTGACGACGCGGTGGAGTCGGTGTCGAGGTGGACCCGGCGAGTCGGCGATCTTGGCCTTCGGGGTGGAGAGTGCACGGTAGTTGCACCCCCACCAGTCTTGTCGTCTCTGGCTCGTGCCTGGCTGGCTTGCCGCGGCTGAGACGTGCTCGGCTGCCGTGGAGTGTCGCCGTTGGCGAAGACGATGAGACTCTGGATAGTGGCCCTCCAGTCGTCGATCTTGTCCGCCGCTGGAGGGTAGTCTAGGAGCAGCTGGGCTCGCGCCAGAGCTTCTGCTGCGGTGGCGGGTGGAGGTGGCGAACGGTGCGAGGAGCGGGATATGCTCGGACTTCTAACTACGTTAGAAGGAGCAGTATCTCGTCCAGGCGACCGTGTCTCGCTCGCGCCAGCAGGTTGACGTGCATGGTGGTCCTGAGCGCTCCGAGATCCACCAGCTCGATCTTGATCTAGCGAACGCATGGTACCGTGAGTACCATGACGCTGCCGGTCCCGCGCCTCCTGAGATGGGCGCGGTGCATGCACGGATGCCGAGGTCTTGGAGTGCGCCCGGTCATTGTGGGAGCCGGCTACACCGCCGATGGGCGGCGCAGCCTTGTCCTGGGACCTGGCATCACCATGAGTTGCCTCGTCGACGCATGCCCTTCCGCCGGCGCCTGCCCCACCAACCGTTTGCTCCGGCGGTGGCTGGCTCGGCGCGGACGGAGCAGCTGCCTCCGAAACTTTCTTCTTCGGCGGCATGTTGATGAAGATGATGAAGATCTAGCTCGCGGGAACGCCAGATCTGGTTCACACAACTTCGACGCCCCCTACCTGGTGCGCCAAAGATGCCGGGGTGCTGATCCACGGGCACCTATGGGACCGGCGGGCCGGGTCCCTTTCGGTTCGGCGGGGGCGGAGGTTGCGCAAAGAGCAAATCGAGGCGAAGCACGCGAGCGATTTACCCAGGTTCGGGCCGCACGGATGCGTAAAACCCTACTCCTGCTTTGTGGATTTGTATTGATTTCTAGCTCGGGAGCGCGGAGTGCTACAGTGTACACCAGCTGCTAGCAAGACCTAGCGTGAGCGTCTCCACTGGCCTCCCCTCCCCCCGTTGCACACGGGCCTCCTTTTATATGCTCAAGGGGTTACCCACAGGTGGCAACGGAGGTCAAGGGCAAAAATGGAAAGGTGTTGTAGTAGGCACAGCTAGGTGCTGTAGTAGGCACAGCTACCTGCTACAGTGTTATCATACCTAACCCTGACGATAGGGGACAAGGGCATTAAATGCCCGTCTGTGTCGCCTAAACAGTACCGAAAGGGACCGCTAGGGACGCCACTGTTTTCCACGATGGTTATCTTGTCAGCGCCTGTTTGCCACCTCGCACCCCTAGCTGCACGGCCTCCCGCCACGTGTGCTTGGGAGGGTCCTAGAGCGACACGTGGGCAGGTGTGCTGGAGCGCGAGCATGAAGTGGGGGTTTCCCGCGGCAAGCTCTTTGCCGCGGTCGTCGTCTTGTCGCGTTCGGGAGCTTGTCGCTCACCGGGCCTTGCCGGGACGCGTGGCGCGTCGCGGCAAGTTTTCTTGGTACGCCTTGGGTGGTCTTCCCGGCAAGCTCCTCTTGCCGGGGTCTCGAGATGCTTTTTGATAGCCTTCCTGGCAAACTCCTCTTGTCGGGGTCTTGGTTTGAGTACTTTGTTCTTGAATGGTCTTCAAAGTAGCCGCGGAGGGCCTTGGCGGTCACCCAGCAAGCCTTGCCGCGGGATGCTGCGACTGCCCGTGCACAAGTTCGGGATACTAGGTTACCCCTACTCTAGTACACCGACACCTTTTTTCCACACTTGTGCTTCAAAGTAGCACCATGATATAGCGAGTCTCATATATTCTGCTTCAAAGTAGCACCATGTTCTTCATATAGAGAGTCTCATATGTTGTCACATTCATATACTAGTGGGAATTTTATGTTATAGAACTTGGCTTGTATATTCCAATGATGGGCTTCCTCAAATTGCCCTAGGTCTTCGTGAGCAAGCAAGTTGGATGCACACCCACTAGTTCCTTTTGTTGAGCTTTCATACATTTATAGCTCTAGTGCATCCGTTGCATGGCAATC
Source organism: Triticum urartu (assembly GCF_003073215.2). Lineage (NCBI taxonomy): Eukaryota > Viridiplantae > Streptophyta > Magnoliopsida > Poales > Poaceae > Triticum > Triticum urartu. The sequence continues at coordinate 545,017,356 of NC_053022.1, forward strand.
CCTACTCACTCACATTGATATCTATTGATGGGCATCTCCATAGCCCATTGATACGCCTAGTTGATGTGAGACTATCTTCTCTCCTTTTTTGTCTTCTCCACAACCACCATTCTATTCCACCTATAGTGCTATATCCATGGCTCACGCTCATGTATTGTGTGAAGATTGAAAAGGTTTTGAAAAAGTTAGAGTATGAAACAATTGCTTGGCTTGTCATCGGGGTTGTGCATGATTTAAATACTTTGTGTGGGGAAGATGGAGCATAGCCAGACTATATGATTTTGTAGGGATAACTTTCTTTGGCCATGTTATTTTGAGAAGACATAATTGCTTTGTTAGTATGCTTGAAGTATTATTATTTTCTATGTCAGTATAAACTTTTGTCTTGAATCTTTCTAATCTGAATATTCATACCACAATTAAGAAGATTTACATTGAAATTATGCCAAGTATCACTCCGCATCAAAAATTCTCTTTTTATCATTTACCTACTCGAGGATGAGCAGGAATTAAGCTTGGGGATGCCTGATACGTCTCCAACGTGTCGATAATTTTTTATTTCTCCATGCTATATTATCTACTGTTTTGGACTATATTGGGCTTTATTTTCCACTTTTATATTATTTTTGGGACTAACCTATTAAACGGAGGCCCAACCCAGAATTGCTGTTTTTTGCCTATTTCAGTGTTTCGGATAAACAGAATATCAAACGGAGTCCAAACGGAATAAAATCTTCGGAAACATGATTTTATCACCGAACGTGATCCAGGAGACTTGGACCCTACTGCAAGGGATCAAAGAGGTGGTCACGAGGGTGGGGGGCACGCCCCCCCAGGGCGCGCCCCCTGCCTCGTGGGCCCCTCGGTGCTCCACCGACGTACTCCTTCCGCCTATATATACACACGTACCCCCAAACGACCAGAACAGGAGCCAAAACCCTAATTCCACCACCGCAACTTTCTGTATCCACGAGATCCCATCTTGGGGCCTGTTCCGGAGCTCCGCTGGAAGAGGTACGTCATCACGGAGGGCTTCTACATCATCCTAGCCCCTCCGATGAAGTGTGAGTAGTTTACCTCAGACCTTCGGGTCCGTAGTTAGTAGCTAGATGGCTTCTTCTCTCTCTTTGAATCTCAATACAAAGTTCTCCCCCTCTCTCGTGGAGATCTATTCGATGTAATCTTCTTTTTGCGGTGTGTTTGTTGAGACCGATGAATTGTTGGTTTATGATCAAGTCTATCTATGAATAATATTTGAATCTTCTCTGAATTCTTTTATGCATGATTGGTTATCTTTGCAAGTCTCTTCGAATTATCCATTTGCTTTGGCCAACTAGATTGGTAGTTCTTGCCATGGGAGAAGTGCTTAGCTTTGGGTTCGATCTTGCGTGTCCTTACCTAGTGACAGAAGGGGCAGCAAGGCACGTATCGTATCGTTGCCATTGAGGATAAGAAGATGGGGTCTATTTCATATTGCATGAATTTATCTCTCTACATCATGTCATCTTGCCTAAGGTGTTACTCTGTTTTTAACTTAATACTCTAGATGCATGCTGGATAGCGGTCGATGAGTGGAGTAATAGTAGTAGAAGCAGAATCGTTTCGGTCTACTTGTCATGGACGTGATGCCTATATACATGATCATGCCTAGATATTCTCATAATTATGCACAATTCTATCAATTGCTCAACGGTAATTTGTTCACCCACCGTAGAATACTTATGCTCTTGAGAGAAGCCACTAGTGAAACCTATGGCCCCCGGGTCTATTCTCATCATATCAATCTCCATCACTTTTATATTGCTCTGCTATTTACTTTGCTTTTACTTTTTACTTTGCATCTTTATATCAAAAATACCAAAAATATTCTATCTATCAGATCTCACTCTCGTAAGTGAACGTGAAGGGCCTGGCAACCCCTAATCGCGTTGGTTGCGAGTAGCTATCGCTTTGTGCAGGTACGAGGGACTTGAGCGTGGGCTCCTACTGGATTGATACCTTGGTTCTCAAAAACTGAGGGAAATACTTACGCTACACTGCTGCATCATCCCTTCCTCTTCGGGGAAAACCAACGCAAGCTCAAGACGTAGCACAACGCAATCCAAGAGTTGTCTATGAGACATATTCAATCCAACATAAAAGTTGCGAAGCAGAATTCTAAAATTCACCTCTAGGGTGCAATTACGATAAAATCCCATCATTCTAAACCAAGCATCTTTTAAGTTTTCTCCTTGTCTTTCTTTGAAGTGAAGAACCTCAAACTTGGGAGACAAAGGGGAAGATAAGGGATTGGCCATAACGACAAGCAAGCAATCCGACACACAAGGAAACAAGAAACGGACAAAAAGAGGCGAATAGAGAGAGGGAGGATGGAGAGAGAGAGGGTGAATAAAATGGCAAGGGTGAAGTGGGGGAGCGGAAAACGAGAGACAAATGGCAAATAATGTAATGCCGGAGATAAGGGTTTGTGATGTGTACTTGGTATGTTGACTTTTGTGTAGACTCCCCGGCAATGGCGCCAGAAATCCTTCTTGCTACCTCTTGAGCACTGCATTGGTTTTCCCTTGAAGAGGAAAGGGTGATGCAGCAGAGCAGCGTAAGTATTTCCCTTAGTTTTTGAGAACCAAGGTATCAATCTAGTAGGAGGCCACGCACGAGTCCCTCGCACCTACACAAACAAATAAACTCCTCGCAACCAACGCGATAAAGGGGTTGTCAATCCCTTCACGGTCACCTACGAGAGTGAGATCTGATAGATATGCACTACTAGGGAAAACCTTATACACAGAAGTTTACCAGTAGCGCGGTTTAAAAATGGGCGCTACTGCTAATTAGTAGTAGTGAAGGGTATAAAAACTGCGCTACTACTAAATTGATAGTAGTAGCGAGGGGTATAAACCCGTGCTACTACTAAATGATCTCCAACAATGCCCCCGGGATAGGCCATAGTAGTAGCGAGGGGTATAAGACTGGCGCTACTACTAAGTAAGCAGTAGTAGCGCAGGTAAGACCCCCACGCTACTACTAAGCATGTCCACCCCCCGGCCCGATCCACACTCCCACCCACCCCCCGTCTGTCTCAAAAAAAAAACCACGCAGCCCGATCCAGATCTCCATCCTCCTCTCCTCTTCCACCTCCTCTCCTCCGTCCGTCCGCCCCCATGCCCCCCGCCGCGTGCGCCACGCCGGCGGCCGCGCACCCGCCGCTCCCCGTCTCGCGCCGCTGCCCGCCCCCGCCCTCCTCCGCCCGCATGTGTCGGCCCACCGCGGCGCCAGCTCCTCCTCCACTATGGCATGCCACTGCACCGCGGCCTCCTCCCCATCGCCACTCCTTCCGCCCCGCCCACCACGCGCTTCAGGTACGTCCGCCCACCCCCTGCGCTCAACCCCATCTCATACCAGTGCCACACGCATTTGTCTGTCGCCACTGTAGGGTTCACGATGGGCGAATTTGAGTACCGCGTAAGCTCGATTCCAACGAGCTTTGTATGTTTGCGTCTTGTTCGGAATCGGCAGCTTACTGCTACCAAATTCAGATCAAAGCCCCGTTCAGGCCTTAGTTAGTCATGCAATTAGTTCTGCGGTGCGTAGAATTAGCTGAGGCGTGTGGAGAAGTTGGAGTCTATGACGGTCATGGGTTTGATTTACACATCATTTTTAGTGGTTTCAGTCTGTTCAACTTGGTTGGATGACCGTCGTTGCTGATTGGTACTTTTGATAGGGTGTATGCTACAACTCAGATTTGCCAATGTGGTTCTAGCATTTTGTGCACAATTTCCTTGTGTATCCTTTTCAACGAAAGAAATGCGGCACACATTCTTAGAATGAAAGATGAACCATACTAAATAAGAAGAAACTCTGAAGATCCATAGATAATTATGGTAGCAAAGACAATTACCTCCTTTTTGTTTTTTTCCCACATTCGCACTTACTGAACCCTATGTTGCTTCATAGTAATGCTGCTTCTTTTTCACTATCTAGACATTTCTTATATCAGATTCTCAAGCCAGCCGTATTTTATTTCAGGAAATATTAGATAATATCGACCCTTTTGTTGATGGTCTGAAGTTTTCCGGTGGATCTCATATTTTGATGGGAAAAGAACTGATTAGAGAGATCATTGATTTAGCGCACAAGCATGACATGTATGTCAGCACTGATGACTGGGCAAAGCACCTTCTGCACCAGGGACCCTCTTCCTTCAAGCAATATGTAGAGGTATGTAGATATCTCTCATTGTCCTGGCTGTACGTTATATGCGCACAAACGTGTCTGAAGCCTATACGTGACATAAAATGTATTGCTACAGGAATGCAAAGAGTTGGGATTCGACACCATTGAGCTCAACGCCGGAGCTCTCAAGCTCCCTGAAGAGGCTATCCTGAGACTAGTCTGCCTCATAAAGAACACTGGCTTGCGAGCCAAGCCCCTGTTTTCAGTGAAGTTCGACAGCTCTGATATCCCTGTGGCTGGTGATAGGGCGTTTGGGGCTTACATAGCTCCAGTGAAGCAGAGCTCAGCTAAGCAGAAGCACTACGGCATGCCATTCTTCTGAAGAATCTGAAGTTTCTGAACCTTTATTTGTAATGCTGCAAGGTTCTGGTAGCGATGATGACGGTCGTCGAGAGGTTCGTAGACTGGACGGTGTCGTGGCAGCCGATGTATAGAGAAGCGAAGCTGCTGCTCGTTCTCTACCTCTGTCACCCTAGCACACGGGTAAGCAGCCGACCAGACACCCCGAGCTTGAGAGATGATTAACATTCAGATATACTTGATTCGATATGTGGCCAATTCTGAATCTAAATCTTAATGATGTTTGGGTTTCAGAGTGCGGGGAGCGGGGCACGTGTATGATGGCTTCCTCCATCCGCTGGTGGCGAGGCACAAGGACGACAACGACCGGTCCAGTTGGAGCTGAGGGCCAGAGCGAGGGACGTGACAGCGTCGCAACTCAAGGCGGCGGCTGCCGTTAGTCAGGTGTGGCTAGGCTACCCAATGTGTTTCGTCGCAGCTGCAGGCCGCGAGATCAGGCCGGGCAGGCGCCGCACATTGAATGGAATTATACATGAGTTGCTGCTACAAGGAGGAACATAGTTAACAACTTACGTAGGTAGTTTCTTATGTAACTGTGCGATAGAATGGAATTATATATGAGTTGCTGCTACAAGGAGGAACGTAGTTGCTTATGTAACTATGCGATAGAATGAAATTATACATGAGTTGCTGCTACAATGAGGAACTGGAGAAGATACGACAACTGTGTGATAGAATGAATTTGGTTGATTTTTTTTAATTCCTAATAAGTTAGTAGTGGCGGGGGGATAAAATAGCGCACTACTAGTATTTAGCATACTAGTAGCGTTGGGACTATAGACACGGTACTACTATTTCATTAGTAGTAGCGCGGTTCAAAATAGCAGTAGCGCGGATTGAACCCTCGCTGCTACTAACAAAGTTAGTAGTAGCGCGGGTTCGACCCACGCTACTACTAACTTTTAGCTGTAGCGCGATACTAGTAGCGCGAGTACCCGCGCTACTAGTAGCCATTTTACCCGCGCTGCTAGTAGCCTTTTCCCTAGTAGTGATGATAAGATAATATTTTTGGTATTTTTATGATAAAGAGAAATAAATATGCAAGTAAAATAAATGGCAGAGGAAATAACTAAGTATTGGAAGATTAATATGAAGGAAAATAGACCTGGGGGCCATATGTTTCACTAGAGGCTTCTCTTGAGAGCATAAGTATTATGGTGGGTGAACAAATTACTGTTGAGAAATTGACATAATTGAGCATAGTTATGAGAATATCTAGGTATGATCATGTATATAGGCATCACGTCCGAGACAAGTAGACCGACTCCTGCCTGCATCTACTACTATTACTCCACACATCGACCACTATCCAGGATGCATCTAGAGTATTAAGTTCAAGAGAACAGAGTAACGCTTTAAGAAATATGACATGATGTAGAGGGATAAACTCATGCAATATGACATAAACCCCATCTTGTTATCCTCGATGGAAACAATACAATACGTGCCTTGCTTCCCCTACTGTCACTGAGAAAGGACACCGCAAGATTGAACCAAAAGCTAAGCACTTCTCCCATTGCAAGAAAGATCAATCTAGTAGGCCAAACCAAACTGATAATTTGAAGAGACTTGCAAAGATAACCAATCATACCTAAAAGAATTCAGAGAAGATTCAAATATTGTTCATAGATAAACTTGATCATAAACCCACAATTCATCGATCTCAACAAACACACCGCAAAAGAAGATTACATCGAATAGATCTCCACAAGAGAGGTGGAGAACTATGTATTAAGATCCAAAAAGAGAGAAGAAGCCATCTAGCTAATAACTATGGACCCGTCGGTCTGAAGTAAACTACTCACACTTCATCGGAGGGGCTATGGTGTTGATGTAGAAGCCCTCCGTGATCGATACCCCCTCCGGCGGAGCTCCGGAAAAGGCCCCAAGATGGGATCTCGTGGATACAGAAAGTTACGGCGGTGGAATTAGGGTTTTGGCTCCGTATCTGGTAGTTTGGGGGTACGTAGGTATATATAGGAGGAAGGAGTACGTCGGTGGAGCAACGTGGGCCCGATGAGGATGGACAACGCGCCTGGGGGGGGGGGTATGCGCGCCCCCCTACCTCGTGCCTTCCTGGTTGATTGCTTGACGTAGGGTCCAAGTCCTCTGGATCATGTTCGTTCCAGAAATCACGTTCCCGAAGGTTTCATTCCGTTTGGACTCCGTTTGATATTCTTTTTCTGCGAAACCCTAAAATAGGCAAAAAAACATCAATTCTGGGCTGGGCCTCCAGTTAATAGGTTAGTCCCAAAATAATATAAAAGTGTATAATAAAGCCTGATAATGTCCAAACAGGATATAATATAGCATGGAACAATAAAAAATTATAGTTATGTTGGAGACGTATCACGACCTCATCCGCGCGTGCGGCCGCGATTTGCTTCTCCGCGTCCAAATGCTCCTCGAGGTCTTGGCTATACTGCATGCACCATGGCTTAGGCCGGCGCTTAATTGGTGGAGGGGTCGGTGATTTGGGTGGAAGGTGTCGCACTCGCGCCGGCGGTCGGGGCATGTGGGTTGTGGAAGGAAGAGGGGGATGGGGGTCGGGTGTGGATTACCTACCTGGATAGGCAAGGCCGAGCAGCGTGAAGGAGGGTTGCCGGCGAGGAGGCGGCGGCGCTGCAAGCAAGGAGTGAAGGTTTCAACTTGGAAAGGAAGGCGGAAAGGGGGGAAATGTGGCTTTTGGTAAGGGGGGGGGGACGGGGAGGTAGATATTTCTGCGAAAGCCGAAAATTTGGAATTGCTCCAGCCAAAAAACTGGCACGCAAAGTGTCATTAGACACGGTCCCTTATTTAGACATGGTCCAAAGATATTTTGTGCTGCATCTCACATGGTTGGTTATAATAAACTATGTGGGATCTACTTGATTTTTCGTCTTGATTTGAATTACATAATGGGGTCACAACGGCCATGGACGGTGTTTGAATTGCTAGACCTTTTATCTGCAGTGATCATAAAAGAATTGGAATTATTCATGGTTCGTTTGGACATTTTTATGCATTAAGTGAGTTTTCAATGCATTTATGTGTATAATTCAAATTTGAACTACATGCACATGATCCAGTGCATATAAATTGGTTGGAAAATCAAATCTTTGTCCTTGGGTGCATGCTTAGGTCCCATGCAAGAAATGGGAATGAATGTCAAACACCCTGCCACCGTCACCCGGCCGCAAACATTGAGATATCTGGTTTTTAAATTCTAGCAAATCCAAAACTCGTCTGAAATTCATAAAACTTGGCATGCTATCATGGAGTGGCATCAACATGGCGTGGTAAAGTTTTTGTCCCATTTGGGGCAGGTTTGGGTATATGCTTCTCACAAACCAGAGCTTCTCACAACAAGCATGATGGTTTCGGTAGGGAACGCCCCAACTTTGAGGACGAAACGATATCCATTGCCTCTAATTGCTTTCAAAAATTTTCTCATGTCGACATAGAACAACAAGAGTGTTGGGTTATTTTTTGTGATTTTTCGGGGTTCGTTTGGACATCTTTATGCATTAAGTGAGTTTTGAATGCATTTATGTGCACAATTCAAATTTGAACTACATGCACATGCTCGGGTGCATATAAATTGGTTGAAAATCAAATCTCTGTCCTTGGGTGCATGCTTAGGTCCCATGCAAGAAATTGGAATGAATGTCAAGCACCGTGCCACCGTCACTCGGCCACAAACATTGAGATACCTGGTTTTTAAATTCTAGTAAATCCAAAACTCGTCTGAAATTCATGAAACTTCGCATGCTATCATGGAGCGGCAAAAACATGTCGTGGTAAAGTTTTTGTCCCATTTGGGGCAGGTTTGGGTATATGCTTCTCACAAACCAGAGCTTCTCACAACAAGCATGATGGTTTCGGTAGGCAACGCCCCAACTTTGGGGGCGAAACGATATCCATTGCCTCTTATTGCTTTCAAATTTTTTTTCTCATGTCAACATAGAACAACAGGAGTGTTGTGTTATTTTTTCTGATTTTTTGGGGTTCGTTTGGACATTTTTATGCATTAAGTGAGTTTTCAATGCATTTATGTGCATAATTCAAATTTGAACCACATGCACATGCTCCAGTGCATATAAATTGGTTGAAAAATCAAATCTTTGGTCCTTGGGTGCATGCTTAGGTCCCATGCAATAAATGGAAATGAATGTCAAGCACCGTGCCACCGTCACTCGGCCGCAGACATTGAGATATCTGGTTTTTAAATTCTAGCAAATCCAAAACTCGTCTGAAATTCATGAAACTTGGCATGCTATCATGGAGCGGCATCAACATGTCGTGGTAAAGTTTTTGTCCCATTTGGGGCAGGTTTGGGTATATGCTTCTCATAAACCAGAGCTTCTCACAACAAGCATGATGGTTTCAGATAGAACACTCGTATGCAAAGTGAGAGCAGGATTTGTGCATCTCTTGAACACAAATGGTTCTTTTGGATGACCCATGTGAATCACTAGCGGGGCGGCGCAGTACTATTCGATTTCACAGCGGGCAGCACAGTTCCCGATACGGCTTTAATGCACACGAGGGAGAGGGTAGCAGTTCCCGAAATGTTGAGCAGCCAATGATGCATCCTCCTTCAATTAGCATCGTGTGAATGCATGAGGGAGGTAATGGGAGCACTGGGAAAAGAGGCAGCACAATGTGAATGCAACGCAGCTTGCACTCATATAAAGGCGCCCCTCCATTCCAGTGCATCTACCACATGTCACGCACCTAAGCATTTGCCTAAGCACCTACACTAATAAGCGCAAAAGTGCCCACTCCAGACCCATGGCGGCGATGCGCGCGAGCAGCTGTGCTAGATGGTCCACGACGTCGGCCTGTGGCATGGCACCATGGATCGTCTCCATATGGTGTTGGCGACCGGCTGGTGGATGGCCGCCGTCGACACCAGCTACGACTCTCAGTTGGACCAGATGACCGTTCGCAGCACCAACAGGTTCACCATCATCAAGAAACTCACGGACGACATCGCTGTACTCCTCCAGCCCGCGCGCCTAGGCTCCTCATTGCCTGCCACTCTAACCGGCCTCCATGGTCGGAACCTCTTTGAAGCACTGGTTGCCCTGTGACTGCCCGCCGACGCCACGAAGAATGTCCACCTAGAGGCCGCGCTCGCCACGAGGCGCCTCACCCTGCAAGAAACCGTCGACCTACACATCTATGTGTACGAACGAATCATGTACATAGGTATCTACAAGGCCGGTGAGGTCACTATGATGTTGGCCTTCCTCAGCCAGCTGGAAGCCTTGGATGCCTTAGTTGAGAAGCACCTTGACCTCGCCACACAAGCCGCCGCTCCTTAGCCGCCGGTCGGTGGCCCGGCCGGCGCATTGAGTTGAGGAGGAGGAGGTCGTTCGTTGATTGATGCATCTTTCTTCTTGCCTCCTGTAACCACCACTTTGATTGCATCATCATGGCCTTAATTCTTATTTTGCTATTGCATTCTCGTTCCAGTCAATATAGACATGTGCGATCCCTTTGCTCAATACAGACATGTCTGTTCGAGTATTATTTTGATTGGCTTGAATGAAGGTCTATCCCACCGTTAGGCACCATGGCGCTCTCTACTCGCGTCCGTCAACGCGCTCGGCTTGTGGACAGCTTTTCCTTGCGTGTTCAACAGCTATATGCATATATATATATATAGGACAACACTATTCTAATCCTAGGATTATAATAGCTATTCTGATCATAGCGCCCTATATAGCGCGATTGGACGTTCCTGAGATCTTGAAAAAAGACCCGAATGACCGTCCCCCACCTTGTGCACCTCTCACTCTCCCACTCGATACCCCGACCCACCCGCGCCGCCGCCCCTAACCCAGCGCGCCGCCGCCGCCCGGAAACCCCAGTCGCCGTCGCCGCCGCGCCCCCGCCCCCATCCCTGGCAACCCCAGGGGCCGCCGCCCCCGCCTTGGGGCCTGGATCCACACGCAGACACCAGGCTTGGATCCCACATGGCGTCTCCCACTAGTGCGGCCTCCGGCCACCTTCTACGGCCGCCGCGCCTCCCCAGGACCTCCACCCGCCGCCGCCACGAGTCCCCATCGCCTCCGCCCGCCGCCGCCACCACTGATCCCCGTCGCCTCCGCTCGTCGTCACCGCGGCTCCCCAAGACCACCACCCGAGCAACCGCTGCGGTCCTGGATCTCGCGAGCCGTGGATCCCGTGCGCCGCCTCCGAGCCATGGATCCCGCTCAGTTCAACTTCGCCGAAGCCACCAGTCCGATGGGTAGTGCATGGGAGGTTGTGCCGATCCGGCTATGTACTCCGTCCACGAGCATGGCACGTCGATGGGTGCCTCCTCCTCCTGTTCACCCCAACCCCGAGTGCGGCATCTCCACGCTCCATTCGCCGGCGACCACCAGCCCACGTGCAGATTGGGCACTACCTGCAGGTGGACGAGAATGTCGACCTGCAGCAGCAAGGGGCCTCGACCTGCAGCTGGCCAGGGGCCGCCACAATGATCCACCACTTACAGTCGGCACTGCACACCCTGGCCGTTCAACCTCGCCGTATATCAGGTCGTTCAACTCCGCCCCTGCTCCTCGTGGATGACCTTCAGTCAAGAATGAACACAAAATATCAACCAATTCGTTACAGTGTAGTTTTCCTGATTAGCTTCACATGAACGCGTCACATGCAGCCTAGTGAGTAGCTTCCACTGATCCTGTAAGCAACAAATCATCTTAGTTAAAGGCGATGAATGTGCTCCCTGATTGTGATGTAGTGTACAAAGAGTAGATGACAAGAAAGGTAGATTGCCATGGAAGTGGCGCGGGATGTTGGCTATGTCAGGAGCACAAGCAATGTGAGACTGAGACCAAAAGTCTGGGCCTCAAACTTTCATCACAATTTGACAGCAAACTTTTATCCATGTGGTGTTTGCTGGTGCAGCCATGAGTGTAGCGTAGCCCAGTGTCCTGTGGGAAGAAAGCTGATTTGTTTCTTATGTTGGCAGGCGAAACAGGTGCAGAAGTGCGTGGAGGCACTGGACATGCTCAAGGTGTCGAACGCACGGCTGCAGATGGTGGTGGTGACCACCAAGTGGGAGACGTTTGACAACAGCCCCCCGGTCACCACCAAGTGGGAGATCTTCAACTGAATTAAGCAGCAGCAACAACAGAGATTTTTCTTTATACAGAGTGTCTATTTTCGTGCCGTCAGTTTTGGTGTCTTGTTCCTTGCCCATTATTCGTTTTTGTAATCGCGGTGAGCTGGTTTAGGTTAGTAGGTCGCAGGAGGACCCCGAATCCCACCGTTTGTTTCGTCCGTTTGTAATCATCGTCGTCGTCGTCACACCCGCTCGATTGATGGATCTTACTTCAATAAACAGCAAAGCAGCATTGTTCTTTAGTGTGCTCCCGAGAGTGCATTGTGTACTGATGGTGTGGAGATTTGTGCATGAAGCAATGGTTGATGGGTTTCACTCACAGATAAGCTAGCATATGGGATTATGTTACGCTCTTCGGAGCTACTAGCACCGTACTAGTGGCCTGGTAGTGGCGACGCGTAAACTGTTTGTGAGAACTTTATGATCCACGTTCGCTTCAAAAAATTCACTCTATTTTTTGAACTCTACGTAAGAACTTTATGCTCTTTCAAATGTGTGCATTTGTATTTGTGTAAACTGCATGTAGCACACAAAGTGTATGTGTGTTGTTTGTGTGTAATTTTCTTGAATTATAATAGCATGTGAAGTTCATGTTTCAGAAATTCATAAGTTCACGTGTACCACATATTGAAGAAATTCATCAATGAAAAAAAATGACTGCCTAGGCCATTCCACCGACAGCAAAAAATGTCGTGATAAAAAAAAATTGCATAAGATATAACATAGTATGTTCATAGAAGTGGTGGAAAAACATAATTTTGTTTTGTAAGTTTAACCTTTTCTAAAAAAAATACCTTGAAGTTCAAACTTAAACAAAAGGACGGTTTCAATGTTTATTACAAACATGTAATTTTCCCTGTTACTATAGAATAAACCAAGAACTTCAAAAATTAAAAATGGAGCAGTTCGAAAAGTTTATAAAAAATGGTGTTTCTACATTTTACTAAAAAATTGGAGAAGTTCACATTTAAAAAACATAGAAGTTCAAAATGCTTATAAAAGACCAAGAAGGTCAAATTAAGAAAACCGAGCAGTTTAAAAAGTTTGTAAACATGGATCTGCCACTGTTTTTTTAAGATCGAGAAGTTCAACTTTAAATATTTGAGCAGGTCGATATTTAATACATAACTAGGACTTTTCCCGTTACTAATGAATAACACCAAGAAATCCAAAATTAAAAAATATGAAGTTATTTAATGTTTACAAAAACTCAGATTTTCCCCAATGCTAAAGATTAAAACCAATAAAAAAAGTAGAGCGGTTCAATGTCTATAAAAAAACTCGGATATTTTCACGTAACCAAAGAGAAGTTCAAATTGATAACTACGAGAAGGTCACATACTACACGGTGTGCATTTGGTATTAAAAAGAAGAATGAAAAAGCAAAGGCTGAAAGTTTTGTTGCTAGAAGTTCAAGTGCTAAGCCTGAGAAAATTCAAAAATTCGTGTGAGAGAGGTTGAACAAAAATACGTGACAGGAGTTCAAGGTGAATACTGTGGGAAGTTCAACTACTACACCGAATGTGTTTCAGATAAGAATATAAGAATAGAAACCAAAATGCCAGGGTACTGATCCACGAGCACCTATGGGACCAGCGGACCGGGTCCCTTTCGGTTCGGCGGGGGCGGAGGTCGCGCAAAGAGCGGATCGAGGCGAAGCACACGAGCGATTTACCCAGGTTCGGGCCGCACGGATGCGTAAAACCCTACTCCTACTTTGTGGTTTGTATTGATTTCTTGCTCGGGAGCGCGAAGTGCTACAGTACACTTCAGCAGCTAACGAGACCGAGTGTGAGTGTATCTGAGCTAGCTAACCTCCCTCTACGTTGCGCACGGGCCTCCTTTTATATGCTCAAGGGGTCACTGACAGGTGGCAACGGAGGCAAAGGGTAAAAATGGACAGGTGCTGCGGTAGGCACAGCTACCTGCTACAGTGTATCATACCTAACCCTGACGGTAGGGGACAAGGGCAGTAAATGCCCGTCTGTGTCGCCTTAACAGTGCAAAAAGGGACCGCCAGGGACGCCACCGTTCGCCACGATGGCGATCTTGTCAGCGCCGCTTGCCACCGCACGCCGCTGGTTGCACAGCCTCCCGCCACGTACGCCTGGAAGGGTCCCAGAGCGACACGTTGGTGGATGTGCTGGAGCGCGGGCCCAGAGAGGTGGCTTGCCGCGGCAAGCGCCTTGCCGCTGTCGTTGTCTTGTCGCGTCCGGGAGCTTGTCGCTCACCGGGCCTTGCCGGGACGCGTGGTGCGCCGCGGCAAGTTCCTTGAAATGCCTTGGGTGGCCTTCCCGGCAAGCTCCTCTTGCCGGGGTCTTGGGATGCTTTTGTTAGCCTTCCCGGCAAGCTCCTCTTGCCGGGGTCTTGTCTTCTTGGCTTGGACACTTTGTTCTTGAATGGCTCCAAAGGAACCACGGAGGACCTTGCCGGTCACCCGGCAAGCCTTGCCGCGGGATGCTGCGACTGCCCATGCACAAGTTCGGGATACTAGGGTACCCCTACTCTAGTACACCGACAGGAGCCCCCGGGCCTGGGCCATACACGGTGCCGAGCGCTGTTGGGCCAGGCCCAAAACAGGGCACGGGCACGCGCGGCCTAGGTTACGCCGTATCTCACTCCGTATCCACCGCGCCCTCCCCGAATGGCACGCGTTGAATGCGGCGTCGTGGGAGAGCTCGTGGGTGGTTTCTTTATTCGGAAATGCGGAACGTCCGCCCCCTCCCTCTTTATAAGCAGGGGAAACAGGGGCAGTTCGCCCACTCGCCCGTTGTTGTTCCAATCTCAGAAATTTCCGCCGCTCCCTCGCCTTCCCAAAGCTGAGAGAGAGAGCAGCGCTCCGTCCCCCATCGCCACCAGCACCACCAACGCCGTCAACCTCCTCCACTGCTTCCGCCATGGCTCCAAAAGCCGACAAGGGGAAGGTCGTGAAGTCGACCGAGGTGCAGCGGCTCATGGCGCTGCGGAAGTAGCGGGCCGTCTTCCCCCCCAAGCTTGGCGCGAAGGAGCTGAGGGAGAACTACTACCTTTTCTGGTCGGCGGAGACGCGAGCGCATCCGCGCACGAAGGTACTCCCCGCCGCCGCTTGGAAGAAAGCTCCAAACGGATACCCCTTTTTCGCTTTGTTCTTCTACTGCGGGCTCTGCCCGCCTTTCTCTGAATTCTTCTGCGACATCATGAATACCTACGGATTCCACCTCCTTGACTTCACCCCCAATGCCGTTCTCACCATGGCAGTTTTCGCACATCTCTGCGAAAACTTTGTCGGAGTCCATCCCAACGTAGCCCTCTTTCGCCACTTCTTCATCCCCCGAGTAGAGAGAGGAGAGCCTCTATCCGGCGGAATCGCCGGGATCTCAAGGGCCGGCAAGAAGGAAACGTATCTGGAGGGAGAATTCCGCGGCAAGTGGGAGGAGTGGAGAGCAGACTGGTGCTGGATTGACGAGGAGAACCCGCAGCCATTCACCACCCGGCGCCAAACCCCAGCAGCACGCGGCAGCGATTGGAGTGACGTGGCCCCGGAAGATGACAGACTGAAGATTGCCGTCACCAGGATCCTACGCCTCAGGCTTGCCGGGCTTACTGTAGGCGCTGTTGGTGCAGACTTTCTTCGCCGCCGCATCGCCCCCCTGCAGGAACGGGGGAGGCCCACTTGGGAGTTCAAGAATGCGGCAGACATCATAAGGCTGCGGCCGGGCCTCAACTTCAACTTCACAGTTTTGGAGCTCAACGCGATGCTCCAGGAGCTCTTCAAGTATGACCCCCAACATCCCGAAGTTTTCAGGTTGCCGGGGGGCGTCGTTCCGCTGTGCAACAATTCCTCGCTCGACCGCATCCGCGCAATGATGCCGGAGTGCGACTCGCATGGAATTGTGCCAACTTGGCAGGAGCCTGCAGACGACGTCGTGCAACAGTTCTTCGATGACTTGGTGGAAGTGCCAATCCGCTCCGACGAGAAGGACAGCCTCACCCGCGACACCACCGATGCGGAGATGGCACTCATCGCCACTAGGCTGGAAGAGGCGGTGGCAGCCGCAGCCGCGGGCGAGTTTGGATTCACCGTGGAGGAGGCAGATGCAGCAGAAGCGGCAAGCCATGCCGAGCGAGGGGAGCCCGCCGGCAAGAAGGAGCTTGCCGGGCGTGACGCCGAGCCGAGCAAGCCTGCCAAGGACACGAGTGGCTCGTTGGAAATCAACTCCTCTTCCTCCTCATCTTCGGGCAGCTCGCCGCAAGCAGAGCCTCCATTCCCACCAAGAAGGCGTCTCCACAAGATCGGTGACGTAGTGGAGCGGCAAGCGGGTCAACAGTCGCCGCGCCGCGTGACACGCTCCACCGCGGCAAACACCGTTGCCGCGGGAGCGCCACATGCTGCGACGGCAACTGGAGCGGGGTCTAGCCGGACCACCGCTTCAGTTCCTGCCGCTGCTCACGCCGCGCCGGCAGCCGGGGCGGGGTCGTCTCAGACCACCGCCACTGCTCCCGCCAAGCGGCCAAGGGAAGCTTCTCTTGCTGTACTTGCATTTCTTCAATCCTTGCTGTTTGTCTTGTTTCTCACTTGCTTTTCTCTGAACTTGTTCCTCTTTAGGACTCTGGCCCAGAGAGCAGCAAAGAGGGCCAAGGTCCCGGTGATCGTCATCGAGGACGAGCCCACTGCGACAGCAGGTGGCGCGCCCGAGACAACCTTGCCGGATCCGGCGACTTTTCTCCAGAGCAGCCCTCAGCGTAAGGTATGATTTACTTTCCGCTGCGAGGCGCGCATGGGTACTTGTCTTTGCTGATATCTGCTTGTTGATTTGTGTAGGAGCCGAGCAGCCCCACCGGGAGCCAAGGGAGAATCCCCCGACAAGGGAGAATTCTCCGACAAGGGAGGGCTTTCCGGTAAGGGAGAAGTCTCCGGCAAGGGAGGGTTCTCCGGCAAGGGACAGCGCCAGCGGCCCTCCGACGGCGGAGAACCTGACTGCAGAAACTGGCACAGGTAATCCTTTTGCTGCAAAACTTCCCTTGGGTCCTTCTTCTCTTGATCTTCCTGGGTTTTTGCCGGATTTTGCTTGACTCTTCTTTCCTTTCCGGCTGTCAGACCCATCTGCTGCGGAGCGGATGGAGACCGAGGTCGCCGCCGAAGAAGCAGCCGGCGCTGATGATCCCACCGGCGCCGAGGCCGCCAAGGCTGCCGCCGCAGCAACTGGCGAGGGGTCTGGCGATCGTACTGACGGCCCAGAGGCCGCAGGAGCGCCAGGCGCTACGCCGACCGCCGACCCGTCCGCCGAAGCCGAAGCCGCAGCGCCAAGCTCCGAGGAGCCCCAGCCGGGCGTCTACTTGAAGGCCGGCGAAGGCGTCTTCATCAACCTCCCCTGGGCGTCAAGCTCCAGGGCGCCGGTCGAGGGAGAGATCTTCGACGGGGAAGTGCTCGACTCCGCTGGGTTGACGGTGGTTGACGCGCCAAGCAGCAGCAACGAGCCTGAGGAGGAGCGGCTGCTGCGGAAGCTGGTGTCGCTCTACCGCGCACGGCAAGCCAAGCTGGAGTCCCGCGAGGCGCTTGTCGCAAAGGCGGGAGCAGACATTGAGAAGCGTGCGGAAGAGCTCGGGGGTTTCCACCGGGAAGCCCTCCGGTCCCTGGCGGAGGAGCGGGAGCAGCTTGCCGAAGCGCAGAAGGTCTTCTTCCTTGAGAAGGCCGAAGTCGAAGAGCAGCAACGACTTGCCGCTGTGAAGCTATCCGCGGAGGAGGGCGAGCTGGCGCAGCGGAAGGTTAATCTTGACGCCCACGAGGAGAAGCTTGCCGTGCGCGAGGAAAAATTCGGCGGAGCCCTCAAGCAAGCAGAGGACGCTGCCGCCGCCGCCGAGGCCGCCAAGAAGGAGTTGGAGACGAAGGTGGCGCAGTTAGAAGCCGATCTTGTCGAGAAGGGCAAAGAGCTCAGCGCCGCCAAGGACTCCAATGCGGGTCTTGAGTCGAAGTTGACTACTTTGACCAAGACGCTGGACGGCGCCAAGAAGCAGGAGGCGACCTTGAAAGAAGAGATCAAGGCCGACAAGGCACTGCTGGAGAGCATTGCCGCCACCCAAAATGCCTTCAGGAAAAATGTGGAGCACTGGACGGAGAGTCTTGTGGATGCTACCACAGATATTGACAGGGAGTTGGCGCAGCTGGGGATGGAGGATCTCGGGTATCCCTCCGACGAGAACCTCCAACCCAGCGCCAAGCTCGTCTTGTTCTTGAAGGGCGTGGCGACAACCCTCCAGCGACTCCGGGAGAGGATCCCCAAGCAGCTGGCCGACGAGTCGCGCAAGATCTGCGCGGGAGCTCTTCAGAAAGTGTTGATGAAGGTGGCCTTCCGCAATCCGGGCCTCAACTTCACCAACGTCCTCAAGACCCTGCCGCCGGATGCTGATCTGGAGGCGCTCAAGGTCCTTGTCGCACCCATTGTGGACAAGGTGAGCGGGATCAAGAGGATCGAGGGAGATCGCGTAGATTAGGCCGCCCATTTCTTCTTTTCTTGTTGCTGTTTATCATGTTATGAAAACAATCTGTTAGACCTGCGACAAGCTATCTTTGTAATATAACTCTACTCTAGGCAATGATTGCAACGTTATTCCCTTTACTTGATTCCTCCCTTTGTATGTCTTTTTACCCTACGCTTTTAGGGAACTTGCCGGTGCAGGCACCAGAGCCGCGAGCGCTGAGTGCGGGACGTCAGTAGCCTGCTCGCGTTGCTGCTACCGACAAGAAACCTTGTCGCAACTAGTTGCAGCTCGCTTAAGTTGTTGAGCAGACTCGAAACAAAGTAAGGGCGCAACTAGCTACGAGTTGGTTCCTCCGCGCACAGGTTTTCCATACAAAGTGCGGTCGTTCAAGGGAGATAACTTAAAAATTTTAAAAATCTGATTCCTCAAACTTTGGCAACTTAGCTTTTCTGTTGTTTGCTTCCCGGTAAGGCGAAACTTTCTTGAACGACGCCTACTATATCATCGTCTTCTCCTTTCCCCCCCGGCAAACTTGTGGGCGAGGGGAACCTTCCTTTCAAAAGAAAGAAGAGACAATACATATATGGAGCTTTACGGCTCATTATTGCTTACCGTGGAGTAGGTGCTGCACAAAGTGTCAGATCGTATATGCCAAAAAATAAGAAGCATGAAATTGACAAAATGTGCGGAGCACATGAGCTTTACTTATGCACGGGGTCTGCGCCCGGCTTTGTACAAAGGATTACATGCAACAGCGGCAAGACTTGTACAAAAGGTGGTTACCGGAACAGGTTTCGGCAACCGCGCCTTACGGGTAAAACATACGAAGGTGCTCAATGTTCCAGGAATTGCTCACCGGAATGCCATCTTCGGTCTCAAGGCGGACAGCGCCAGGCCTAGTGACTCGTTTCACCCGGTAAGGGCCTTCCCACTTCAGCGTCAACTTGTTGGAATTCTTGGCGGACTGAACACGCCGAAGAACAAGGTCGCCTTCCTCGAGACTTCTGGCATTAACTTTGCGGCTATGGTAGCGGCGCAAAGCTTGCTGGTAGCGAGCAGCTTGCACAGCAGCCTGAAGACGGTCTTCCTCAAGGAGCAGCACGTCATCTTGTCGCAACTGCTCTTGCTCGAGCTCATCATAAGCGAGCACTCGAGGTGACCCGTATACGAGTTCCGTGGGGAGAACTGCCTCTGCTCCATAGACTAGAGCGAAAGGTGTCTGGCCAGTGGCTCGATTTGGCGTCGTCCTGATCGACCAAAGAACCACCGGCAGCTCCTCGATCCAGTTTCTTCCGCACTTGTTCAGCCTGTTGAAAGTTCTGGTCTTGAGCCCGCGCAGCACTTCAGCATTTGCCCTCTCCACTTGACCGTTGCTTCTCGGGTGAGCAACAGAAGCGAAGCAGACCTTGGCGCCAAGATCTTGGACGTACTGCATGAAGGTGCGGCTCGTAAATTGTGTACCGTTGTCGGTGATTATCCTGTTAGGGATCCCGAAGCGGCAAACAATCGACCTGAAGAACTTGACTGCTGACTGTGCTGTCACCTTCCTCACTGGTTCCACTTCCGGCCACTTTGTGAACTTGTCGATTGCAACGTACAAGTACTCAAAGCCCCCGATTGCTCGGGGAAAGGGGCCGAGGATGTCGAGCCCCCAGACCGAAAATGGCCAGGATAAAGGGATCGTCTAGAGAGCTTGAGCTGGTTGGTGTATCTTCTTGGAATGGAACTGGCACGCTTCACACTTGGTTACTTGTGCAGTTGCATCCTGGAGGGCTGTTGGCCAGAAGAAACCTTGCCGGAATGCTTTGCCGACAAGTGCTCTTGCGCCAATGTGGTGTCCACATATGCCTCCATGTATCTCTGCCAACAGCTTTTGTCCGTCTTCCCGGTGAATACACTTCAATTTCACACCGTTGAGTCTTCTTCTGTACAGTGTCTTGTCGACAAACTGGTACATACTTGACTGCCGGGCTACTCTTTCCGCTTCTTCTTGCTCCTCGGGAAGTTCTCTTGTCTGAAGGAAACGGACAATCTGCTGCGCCCATGCTGGAGCTTGTGGCTCGACAACAAGGACTAAAGGCAAATCTGCCGCTGTGGGAACATCCGCTTCTACGGCGAGAACCTGCGGGTCTGCCGGAGCTTGACGTTCCCCGGCAAGCTTGCCGGAGCAAAACTTGTCGGGAGCTTCTGCTTCAATGGAACAAACCCTAGGGCTTGCCGGAGCAGACTGCTCCTCAGCGCTTTTGGCGTTGATCTTGGGGACCTTCTTGGCGGCGGCTTCGGGAAGCTCCGCCGGCAAATAGTCACCAGAAATCAACTTCCTCTTTTTGCTCTGTCTAGTTGATGGCGTTACGGACGGCTGAGTCAGCTTGAGCACAAAGATCCCTGGTTCCACAGGTAACTTAAGTGCGGCGCACTTTGACAGGCCATCGGCAATGGCGTTTTGAGCTCTTGGAACATGTTCCATTTGTAGGCCGTCAAAGTGCTCTTCTAGCTTTCTCACTTCGTCGACGTAAGCTTCCATCAACGGACTCTGATAATTCTTGTTTACTTGGTGGACGACAAGTTGTGAGTCACCCCTGACAATGAGCTTCTTGATCCCAAGGTCTGCTGCGATCCTGAGACTGGCAAGCAAGCCTTCATACTCTGCAGTATTGTTTGTTGCTTGCTCCTTGGGAAAGTGCATCTGGACTACGTACTTGAGGTGCTCTCCGGCGGGTGCGACAAGCAGCACGCCAGCGCCGGCGCCTTGCAGCGAAAAGGCACCATCAAAGTACATCAGCCACTCTTTGCTTGCTTCCTTGATGGAGATGCTCGTTTCTGGAATCTCTTCATCTGGTGTTGGCGTCCATTCTGCTATAAATTCTGCCAATGCTCTGCTCTAGATAGTTGAAGTACTTTCAAACTTGACGCCAAAGCTTGACAGTTCCAGTGCCCACTCAACAATCCTGCCTGTCGCTTCTGGATTCTGCAGTATCCTCTTCAGCGGAAAGCGAGTGACAACTGTGATCTCATGTGCTTGGAAATAATGGGGCAGCTTTCTCGAGGCCATGAGAAGGCCGAAAAGCAACTTCTGCATGCCAAAGTACCTTGACCTAGCCCCCTGCAGAAGGGAACTGACAAAGTAAACTGGGCGCTGCACCATTTTCTTCTGTATCTCCTCTCGCATCTGCGCAGATCCATCTTTGTCGGGACCAGAGCTTGCCGGGGAAGCCTCCAGCTTGTCGCTGGATGCGCTTGCCGTGGTTGCTGGCTCATCATTTGCCTCCCTCTCTGCTACTAACGCAGCACTAACCACTTGATTGGTTGCCGCTACATACAGCAGCAACTTCTCTTGTGGCTTAGGTGCGACAAGTATTGGAGGGGAGGACAGGTATCTCTTCAAGTCTTGCAGCGCAGCCTCCGCTTCCGGAGTCCATCTCATTGGACCTGCCTTTTTCAATAATTTGAAAAATGGCAGGGCGCGCTCAGCAGACCTAGAGATAAACCTGCTGAGAGCAACCATGCAACCGGCAAGTCTTTGTACATCCTTGACGCGCTTTGGTGCTTCAATCTGCTCAATGGCCTTGATTTTGTCGGGATTGGCTTCAATTCCCCGCTGAGACACGAAGAACCCGAGAAGCTTGCCGGAGGGAACTCCAAACACACACTTCTCTGGGTTGAGCTTGAGGCTGATCTTGCGCAGATTTGCAAAGGTCTCGTCTAAATCTTGAATCAGGGTTGCTCTGTCCTTGCTCTTGACCACTATGTCATCCATGTAGGCTTCCACATTTCTGTGTATTTGTGGCTCAAGAGCGACATGGACTACTCTTGCAAATGTTGAGCCAGCATTTTTTAATCCGAAAGGCATCCGTATGAAACAGTACGTGCCACATGGAGTAATAAATGCGGTCTTCTCCTCATCTTCTTCTGCCATGAAGATCTGATGATATCCTGAGTATGCGTCAAGAAATGAAAGCAAATCACATCCGGCTGTGGAGTCAACAATCTGGTCAATGCGCGGCAAAGGAAATGGGTCTTTGGGACAAGCTTTGTTAACATCGGTAAAATCGATACAAAGTCTCCATTTCCCGTTTGCCTTGCGCACGACTACAGGATTGGCCAACCACGTAGGATGGAGCACTCCTCTGACAAGGCCTGCTGCTTCCAGCTTCTTGATCTCTTCTGCAATGAATTCTTGGCGCTCCACTGCTTGTTTCCTAACCTTCTGCTTGACGGGCCGCGCATGAGGACAAATGGCAAGGTGGTGCTCAATCACTTTCCTGGGAACACCGGGGATGTCAGACGGTTGCCACGCAAACACGTCGACATTCGCCCGCAGGAAAGCAACGAGCGCGCTTTCCTATTTAGGGTCGAGAGTGGCACTGATGGTGAAGGTACCACCAGTGCCGTCCTCCTTGGCGGACACCTTTTTCATCTCTGGCGGAGCTGCCATCGTCTTCTTACACTTGCCGGTGGAGCTCGATGGTGCGTCCTCGACGGCAGCGCAGCACTCCGAAGAGGTGCGCTTGCCGGAGTGGGCATCAGAACTCTTGCCGGACTTGGTCTTCTTCTTCCCCCCGGGAGCTTCAGCAGCAAGTGACTTGTGATCTGCTGCGGCTGCTGCTTCCCGGTAGATCTTGTCGGTGCAGATAAGAGCATCCTTCTTGTCGCCGGGGACAGAGATGACGCTTATTGGTCCTGGCATCTTCAGCATGTTGTATGCGTAGTGAGAGGCTGCCATGAACTTGGCGAGTGCTGGACGGCCAAGTATCCCATTGTAACGTAATGGAATATCGGCAATGTCAAAAGTGACTCTCTCGGTCCTGAAGTTTAGCTCGCTGCCAAATGTTACCGGCAGCGTGACTTTCCCCTTCGGCTTGCTCCTTCCCGGGTTGATTCCTTGGAATGTGCCGGTCTCTTCAAGCTCGCTGTCAGGGATCTGGAGTTTTTGGAGTACAGCGGAGGAGATCAGGTTCAAGCCGGCCCCGCCGTCAACTAGCATCTTAGTGACCTTGAGGTTGCGGATAGTTGGTGAAACCAACATCGGCAAGCACCCGACCGCAGTTGTGCGATCAGGGTGGTCCTCAATGTCAAAGATGATAGGCGTGCTGGACCATTTTAGAAGCTTGCGCGACTCGACAGGTGGTTCCGCTGCATTGACTTCCCGCACCCACTGCTTGAGTTGGCGGTGTGAAGTATGCAGAGAAGCACCACCGTCAACGCACAAGACCTCTGTGGCTTTCTGGAACTCCTGCTCGCTGGTCTCGACATCGTCCATGTCTTCGTCGTCGTCGTCGTCTTCATCGTTGTCGCGGCCGCGGGGAGGTCCATCTCCTTGCCGCTGCTTGGCCTTGCCGCGGCGTCCTCCCCGGCCGGCGCGCTTCTTGCCGGATTCTCCAGCACCTCCTTGGGCCCTCTCCTTGTCGCGTCGCTCGTACTCAGCCTTTTGCTGCTGGACAAGCTGCTCGACCTTTTTGCAGCTCTGGAGGTCATGGCCCTTGGTGCGGTGAATCTTGCAGTACTGCTTGTCGGTGCCGTCCTACTTGTCGGCGACTGCCATAGCCTGTCAGTTGGTGCATGCGGCAATCTCCTTGCCGGAGCTACCAACTTTGGCCTTCTTGGCGCCACCTTCGTTGCCGGACTGCTCAACGACTAGCACCTCTTTGCCTTTCTTCTTCCTGTTCCGCCGCCGGTTTCTCTTTGTCGGGGCAGCATCCTCGCTGTCAGATCCTTCTGCTCCGGTCTTCTCTTCGGGGAGTTTCCTTCCTTCCTCAGTGCGTGCACACTTGTTGGCCAGGGCATACAGCTCACTGACGTCTCTGATCCTGCACATCGCCATCTCCTCCCGCATCTTGCGGTTACGCACGTTCTGATGGAACGCGCTGATGACCGCTGCGGGGTGGACGTCTGGGATGTTATACTGTACACGGCTGAACCTTTGAATGTACTTGCGCAGGGGCTCTCCTTCCTTCTGGGCGAGCAGATGAAGGTCGCTCTCTTGGCCATGAGGTTTGTGGCCGCCTGTAAAGGCGCCGACAAACTGATGGCATAGGTCTGCCCAGGAGGATATGGAGTTGTCCGGCAAGTGCATGAGCCAGGACCTGACGTTGGGCTTGAGCACCAGCGGGAAGTAGTTGGCAAGGATCTTGTCGTCCCGCCCCCCGGCAGCCTGCACCGCGATGGTGTAGATGCTGAGGAACTCCGACGGATGCGTCTTGCCGTCGTACTTCTCTGGTACGTCTGGTTTGAAATTCTTCGTGCTGGGCCACTGGACTTGCCGCAGCTCACGAGTGGACGCAGGGCAACCTACCGCGTACGGCAAGTCGCCTGGTTCTCCCGGCGCATGCATGTCGACAGAGGGCCCAGCGCGCTGGTCTGATTGACGTCGCGCTTCTCTTCGGCGCTCGATGCGAGTACGAGCGTCTTCTTGTTGTCGTTCTTGAAGAACTTGGCGCTGATCGCGACGAGCTCGCGGATCTGATGACGCGGTGGAGTCGCTGTCGAGGTGGATCCGGCGAGACGGCGATCTTGGCCTTCGGGGTGGAGAGTGCACAGTGGTTGCACCCCCACCGGTCTTGTCGCCACCGGCTCGCGCCTGGCTGACCGGCTACGGCTGCGACGTGCTCGGCTGCCGTTGAGTGTCGTCGTTGGCGAAGCCGATGAGACTCTGAATGGTAGCCCTCCAGTTGTCGATCTTGTCTGCCGTTGGAGGGTAGTCCAGGAGCAGTTGAGCTCTGGCCAAAGCTTCTGCTGCAGTGGCGGGTGGCGGTGGCGAACGGTGCGAGGAGCGGGATATGCTCGGACTTCTAACCACGTTAGAAGGAGCAGTATCCCGTCCAGGCGACCGTGTCTCGCTCGTGCCAGCATGTTGGTGTGCATGGTGGTCCTGAGCGCTCCGAGATCCACCAGCTCGATCTTGGTCTAGCAAACACATGGTACCGTGAGTACCATGACGCTGACGGTCCCGCGCCTCCTGAGATGGGCGCGGTGCATGTACGGACGCCGAAGTCTTGGAGTGTGCCCGGTCGTTGTGGGAGCCGGCTACGCCGCCGATGGGCAGCGCAGCCTTGTCGTTGGACCTGGCAGCACCGTGAGCTCCCTCGTCGACGCGCGTTCTTCCGCCGGCGCTTGCCCCATCAGCTGTTTGCTCCGGCGATGGTGGGTTCGGCGCGGACGGAGCAGCCGCCTCCGAAACCTTCTTCTTCGGCGGCATGTTGATGAAGATGATGAAGATCTAGCTCGCGAGAACGCCGGATCTGGTTCACACAACTTCGACGCCCCCTACCTGGCGCACCAAAGATGCCGGGGTACTGATCCACGAGCACCTAAGGGACCGGCGGACCGGGTCCCTTTCGGTTCGGCGGGGGCGGAGGTCGCGCAAAGAGCGGATCGAGGCGAAGCACACGAGCGATTTACCCAGGTTCGGGCCGCACGGATGCGTAAAACCCTACTCCTGCTTTGTGGTTTGTATTGATTTCTTGCTCGGGAGCGCGAAGTGCTACAGTACACTTCAGCAGCTAACGAGACCGAGCGTGAGTGTATCTGAGCTAGCTAACCTCCCTCTACGTTGCGCACGGGCCTCCTTTTATATGCTCAAGGGGTCACCGACAGGTGGCAACGAGGCAAAGGGTAAAAATGGACAGGTGCTGCGGTAGGCACAGCTACCTGCTACAGTGTATCATACCTAACCCTGATGGCAGGGGACAAGGGCAGTAAATGCCCGTCTGTGTCGCCTAAACAGTGCAAAAAGGGACCGCCAGGGACGCCACCGTTCGCCACGATGGCGATCTTGTCAGCGTCGCTTGCCACCGCACGCCGCTGGCTGCACAGCCTCCCGCCACGTACGCCTGGAAGGGCCCCAGAGTGACACGTTGGTGGATGTGCTGGAGCGCGGGCCCAGAGAGGTGGCTTGCCGCGGCAAGCGCCTTGCCGCTGTCGTTGTCTTGTCGCGTCCGGGAGCTTGTCGCTCACCGGGCCTTGCCGGGACGCGTGGTGCGCCGCGGCAAGTTCCTTGAAATGCCTTGGGTGGCCTTCCCGGCAAGCTCCTCTTGCCGGGGTCTTGGGATGCTTTTGTTAGGCTTCCCGGCAAGCTCCTCTTGCCGGGGTCTTGTCTTCTTGGCTTGGACACTTTGTTCTTGAATGGCTCCAAAGGAACCACGGAGGACCTTGGCGGTCACCCGGCAAGCCTTGCCGCGGGATGCTGCGGCAGCCCGTGCACAAGTTCGAGATACTAGGGTACCCCTACTCTAGTACACCGACACAAAATACTTAAAAGGTTTGTTGAACGAAGTTCAAGTGCTCTGTCCGGGGAAGTTCAACAATTCTTGCGAGAGAGGTTCACCTTATATTTCCATGTTTGAAAACACACAAGAAAATTATGTTTTGCATTTTAAAATAATTCTCTCAATCCACAAAGAAGTTTCAG
This sequence comes from Triticum urartu, assembly GCF_003073215.2. NCBI lineage: Eukaryota > Viridiplantae > Streptophyta > Magnoliopsida > Poales > Poaceae > Triticum > Triticum urartu. The sequence continues at coordinate 545,043,935 of NC_053022.1, forward strand.
TTATTATTTGCGAGCAATTTGATTTCCGCAAAAAAAATTCAAATTATAAAAATGGAAAAAGTTCATGTACTACATGTTGTGTGTTTAATATGAAAAAAATAAATTAAAAGGCAAGGTCCAAACTTTTAAAGAAAACTCAGATTTTTCTCATTATAGAAAACTCCGATTTTTCTCGTTATTAAAGAATGGAAACAAGAAGTTCAAAAATAAAATAACAAGAAGTTCAACTTTTAAAAATAGAGCGCTTCAAAATTTCATAAAAAAGATTAAGAAATAAAACCAGGAAGTCCATATTAAAAAGATGGAGAAGTTCGATGATTATAGAAAACTCAGAGTTTCCTCGTTATTATGGAAACAATAAGTTCAAAGATAAAATAACAAGAAGTTAAACTTTTAAAAATAGAGCGCCTCAATATTCATAAAAAGATTAATAAACAAAGCAGGAAGTCCATATTAAAAAGATGGAGAAGTTCGATGATTACAGTAAACTCAGATTTTTCTCGTTATTAAAGAGTGAAAACAAGAAGTTAAAAAATAAAATAACAAGAAGTTCAAATTTTAAAAATAGAGCGTTTTGAAATTCATAAAAAATATTAAGAAGTTCAGATAAATATTTATAAAAAAAACTCAGATATTTTCACGTAACCGAGAGAAGTTCGATTGATAACTGCTAATAGTTCACGTACTACACGGTGTGCATTTTGTATTAAAAAAGAATGAAAATGCAAAGCCTAAAGTTTTGTTGCTAGAAGTTCTAGTGCTCGGCCCGAGAAAGTTAAAAAAATTGTGAGAGAAGTTGAACAAAAATACGTGACAGAAGTTCAAGGTGAAAACAACGAGAAGTTCAACTACTGCAAGGAATGCATTTCGGGTGAGAATAAAATGTATAGAAAAATAAAAGCTTAAAAAGTTTGTTGAAAAAGTTCAAGTGCTCTGTCCGGGGAAGTTCAAAAATTCTTGCGAGAGAGGTTCACCTTGTATTTCCATGTTCGATTTTTTCCGTATAAAAATCGAATACAATTCTTTACTAAAAATATGAAAAGGTGAAGTTCAAATTGAAATAGCAGAGAAGTTTGGAGTTTATTAAAACGTAGGATTTACCTGTTAAAAAATAAAAAACACAAGCTATTTTTTGCACTTTTAAAAACAACTCATATACGGAAAAAATGGTTGCTAGAAGTTCAAGTGCTCGGCAAGGAAAAGTTTAAAAAATTCTCGTGAGAGAGCTTCACCGTGTATTTAGATGTCGAAAATACAAAAAAAATGTTGTTTTTTGTGTTTTAAAATAATTCTCTCAAACCAGAGAGAAGTTCAGAGTGATAACGATCGGAAGTTCACGTACTACGTGGTGTGTATTAAATATAATAAAAATACAATAAAGTGAAACTGAGTGAAGTTCAAACAGACATGTCCCAGAAGTTTAACTACTTCACGCGGTGCAAAAAACAGCACGTCAAAAAATAGAGTGAAGTTCGAACAAACATGCCCCAGAAGTTCACCTACTTCACACAGTGCATTTTCATTCGCGATGAACGCATAAATCATGATTTCGCCATTTTTTACTTTACCTCAAAACGACAGGAATATCATTTGTGTAAGTTCAAGTCCTCGGTCGGAGAAAGTTAAAAAAATTATTGTGAGAGACGTTTGTACAAAAGGAATATTATTTGTGTAACACTAACGAATGGATGAGAAAATTACAAACAAAAATACGTCACAGAAGTTCAACATGAAACAGCAGGAAGTTCAACAACTACGCTGAATGAATTTTAGATGAAAAACTTTTAAAATCGCCGCGAGTATGAAAAGATGATCAACACGGGAAACTTGCGTGCTTACAGCAGCTTCCCATCAGTATATCACCCGCTCAATTCCGGTGAATGGATGGAGAGTTACGAGTAGCGGATGGAGACCTACGAGAAAAAAATCACGTGAAAAACAGAGTGAAGTTCAGGTACACGCGTCAAGAAGTTCAAGTTCTTCACGCAGTGCATTATCGAAGAATTTGTTTCGCGATAGAGGCAGAACGCATGATCCCGTCGTTTTCGAAATTACTTGAAAATGGCTAGGAATCAGATAAAACCATCAACATGGAAAAGTTTCGCATTTTCCGTAGCTTTTCAGTGCTATATTATTTGCCCCATTCCGATAAAGCTTGTAGAAATTATGGCGAAAATATGTTTTTCGCAATTTTCGAAACTGAATTCAAACCGTAAAGAATTGGGAGAAACAATACATACCAAACAGTTTCGCATTTGTTCAAGCTTTCCAACGCCATATCATTTGCTTCATTCGGACGCACGGTTAAAAATTAGCTCGAAAATACGAACTCGGTAGGACTTGGACCATTTTCTAAATTACTCTTAAACCACTCAAAATTAGAAAAAACTTTCAAGATGAAAAAGTAGAGTATTTTCATAAGCTTTCCAACACCGTGTCATATGCCTCCATTGGATTAGCCGTTTACAAACGACATCGAAAAAACGAACTCAGCTGTTCGGTTTATGAAATTTTATATTTTTTCAAATTACTCTTTAACCATAGGGAATTAGAGAAAACTTTAAATATGTGGAAGGAGCGGTTTTGCAGCAGCTTTCCAACGCCATATTATATGCCTCATTCCGATAAACGGTTTAGAAATGCGATCGAAAATACGATTCACGTTTTTTGTGCGAAGAAAAAACGGTTTTCAAAACTGCTCTTAAACCGCTTATATTTTGCCAAAAATTTAAGTTGGGTCATGATATTGGGGTCCACAGCTTTCCAATGGTATATCGTAAGCCCAATTGGGCAATATTGGCGGTGAAGGAAATATGCCCTAGAGGCAATATTAAAGTTATTATTTATTTCCTTATTTCATGATAAATGTTTATTATTCATGCTAGAATTGTATTAACCAGAAACATAATACATGTGTGAATACATAGACAAACAAAGTGTCACTAGTATGCCTCTACTTGACTAGCTCGTTAATCAAAGATGGTTATGTTTCCTAACCATAGACAAAGAGTTGGTATTTGATTAACGGGATCACATCATTAGGAGAATGATGTGATTGACTTGACCCATTCCGTTAGCTTAGCACTCGATCGTTTAGTATGTTGCTATTGCTTTCTTCATGACTTATACATGTTCCTATGACTATGAGATTATGCAACTCCCGTTTACTGGAGGAACACTTTGTGTGCTACCAAACGTCACAACGTAACTCGGTGATTATAAAGGAGCTCTACAGGTGTCTCCAAAGGTACATGTTGGGTTGGGCATATTTCGAGATTAGGATTTGTCACTTCGATTGTCGGAGAGGTATCTCTGGGCCCTCTCGGTAATGCACATCACATAAAGCCTTGCAAGCATTGCAACTAATGAGTTAGTTGCAAGATGATGTATTACGAAACGAGTAAAGAGACTTGCCGGCAACGTGATTGAACTAGGTATTGAGATACCGACGATCAAATCTCGGGCAAGTAACATACCGATGACAAATGGAACAACGTATGTTGTTATGCGGTCTGACCGATAAAGATCTTCGTAGAATATGTGGGAGCCAATATGAGCATCCAGGTTCCGCTATTGGTTATTGACCGGAGACGTGTCTCGGTCATGTCTACATTGTTCTCGAACCCGTAGGGTCTGCACGCTTAAGGTTTCGATGACAGTTATATTATGAGTTTATGAGTTTTGATGTACCGAAGGAGTTCGGAGTCCCGGATGAGATCGGAGACATGACGAGTAGTCTCGAAATGGTCAAGACGTAAAGATCGATATATTGGACGACTATATTCGGACATCGGAAAGGTTCCGAGTGATTCGGGTATTTTTCAGAGTACCGGAGAGTTACGGGAATACGTATTGGGCCTTATTGGGCCATACGGGAAATAAGGAAAAGGGCCTCAAGGGTGGCCGCACCCCTCCCCTTGGTCTAGTCCGAATTGGACTAGGGAAGGGGGGCGCCCCCTTCCTTCCTTCTCCTTTTCCCTTCCCTTTCCTTCCCTCCTACTCCTACTACTTGGAAGGGCTCCTAGTTCTACTAGGAAAAGGGGAATCCTACTCCCGGTGGGAGTAGGACTCCCCTAGGGCGCGCCAGAGAGAGGGCCGGCCCCTCCCCTCCTCTACTCCTTTATATACGTGGCCAGGGGGCACCCCATAGACACACAAGTTGATCTTCGTGATCGTTCTCTTAGCCGTGTGCGGTGCCCCCCTCCACCATAATCCTCGATAATATTGTAGCGGTGCTTAGGAGAAGCCCTGCGACGGTTGAACATTAAGATCGTCACCACGCCGTCGTGCTGACGGAACTCTTCCCCGACACTTTGCTGGATCGGAGTCTGGGGATCGTCATCGAGCTGAACGTGTGCTAGAACTCCGAGGTGCCGTGCGTTCGGTACTTGATCGGCCGGATCGTGAAGACGTACGACTACATCAACCGCGTTGTGATAACGCTTCCGCTTTCGGTCTACAAGGGTACGTGGACAACACTCTCCCCTCTCGTTGCTATGCATCACCATGATCTTGTGTGTGCGTAGGAAATTTTTTGAAATTACTACGTTCCCCAACAGTAGCATCCGAGCCTAGGTTTTATGCGTTGATGTAATATGCACGAGTAGAACACAAGTGAGTTGTGGGCGATATAAGTCATACTGCTTACCAGCATGTCACACTTTGGTTTGGTGGTATTGTTGGATGAAGCGGCCCGGACCGACATTACGCGTACGCTAACGCGAGACTGGTTTTACCGCCGTGCTATGCACACAGGTGACTAGCGGGTGTCAGTTTCTCCAACTTTAGTTGAACCAAGTGTGGCTACGCCCGGTCCTTGAGAAGGTTAAAACAGCACCAACTAGACAAACTATCGTTGTGGTTTTGATGCGTAGGTAAGAACGGTTCTTGCTAAGCCCGTAGCAGCCACGTAAAACTTGCAACAACAAAGTAGAGGACGTCTAACTTGTTTTTGCAGGGCATGTTCTGATGTGATATGGTCAAGACGTGATATAAGTTGTTGTATGAGATGATCATGTTTTGTTGAAGTTATCGGCAACTGGCAAAATCATTATGGTTGTCTCTCTATTGCATAAGATGCGAGCGCCAAATACTTGCTTTACTTTATCGCTATGCGATAGCAATAGTTGCAAGAGCAATAGTTGGCGAGACGACCATGTGACGACACATTGATATAGATCAAGATGATGGAGATCATGGTGTCATGCCGGTGATAATGGAAATCATGACGATGTTTTGGAGATGGAGATCAAAGGCACAAGATGATGATGGCCATATCATGTCACATATTTTGATTGCATGTGATGTTTATCTTTTATGCATCTTATTTTGCTTAGTTCGACGGTAGCTTTATAAGATGATCTCTCACTAAATTTCAAGATAAAAAGTGTTCTCCCTGAGTATGCACCGTTGCCAAAGTTCGTCGTGCCCAGACACCACGTGATGATCGGGTGTGATAAGCTCTACGTCCATCTACAACGGGTGCATGCCAGTTTTGCACACGCAGAATACTCAGGTTAAACTTGACGAGCCTAGCATATGCAGATATTGCCTCGGAACACTGAGACCGAAAGGTCGAGCGTGAATCATATAGTAGATATGATCAACATAATGATGTTCACCATTGAAAGCTACTCCATTTCACGTGATGATCGGTTATGGTTTAGTTGATTTGGATCACGTGATCACTTAGATGATTAGTGGGATGTCTATCTAAGTTGGAGTTCTTAAGTAATATGATTAATTGAACTTTAATTTATCATGAACTTAGTCCTGGTAGTATTAGCATATCTATGTTGTAGATCAATAGCTCGCGTTTAGCTCCCCTGTTTTATTTTTGATATGTTCCTAGAGAAAACTAAGTTGAAAGATGTTAGTAGCAATGATGCGGATTGGATCCGTGATCTGAGGTTTATCCTCATTGCTGCACAGAAGAATTATTTCTTTGATGCACCGCTAGGTGACAAACCTATTGCAGGAGCAGATGCAGATGTTATGAACATTTGGCTAGCTCAATATGATGACAACTTGATAGTTTAGTGCACCATGCTTAAACGGCTTAGAATCGGGACTTCAAAGACGTTTTGAACGTCATGGACCATATGAGATGTTCCAGGAGTTGAAGTTAATATTTCAAGCAAATACCCGAGTTGAGAGATATGAAGTCTCCAACAAGTTCTATAGCTAAAAGATGGAGGAGAATAGCTCAAGCAGTGAGCATGTGCTCAGATTGTCTGGCTACTACGATCGCTTGAATCAAGTGGGAGTTAATCTTCCAGATAAAATAGTGATTGACAGAATTCTCTAGTCACCATCACCAAGTTAGTAGAACTTCGTGATGAACTATAATATGCAAGGGATAACGGAAACGATTCCAAGCTCTTCGTGATGCTGAAATCAAGAAGGTAGAAATCAAGAAAAGCATCAAGTGTTGATGGTAAACAAAACCACTAGTTTCAAGTAAAGGGACAAAGGGAAGAAAGGGGAACTTCAAGAAGAACGGCAAGCAAGTTGCTGCTCAAGTGAAAAAACCCAAGTCTGGACCTAAGCCCGAAACTGAGTGCTTCTACTGCAAAGGGACTGGTCACTGGAAGCGGAACTACCCCAAGTAATTGGCGGATAAGAAGGATGGCAAAGTGAACATAGGTATATTTGATATACATGTTATTAATGTGTACTTTACTACTGTTTATAGCAACCCCTCAGTATTTGATACTAGTTCAGTTGCTAAGAGTGGTAACTCGAAACGGGAGTTGCAGAATGATCAGAGACTAGTTAAGGGTGAAGTGATGATGTGTGTTGGAAGTGGTTCCAATATTGATATGATCATCATCGCACACTCCCTATACTTTCGGGATTAGTGTTGAACCTAAATAAGTGTTATTTGGTGTTTGCGTTGAGCATAAATATGATTGGATCATGTTTATTGCAATACGGTTATTCATGTAAGTTAGAGAATAATTGTTGTTCTATTTACATGAATAAAACCTTCTATGGTCATACACCCAATGAAAATGGTTTGTTGGATCTCGATCGTGGTGATACACATATTCATAATATTGAAGCCAAAAGATGCAAAGTTAATAATGATAGTGCAACTTATTTGTGGCACTGCCGTTTAGGTCATATTGGTGTAAAGCGCATGAAGAAAATCCATGCTAATGGGTTTTTGGAATCACTTGATTATGAATCACTTGATGCTTGCGAACCATGCCTCATGGGCAAGATGATTAAGACTCCGTTCTCCAGAACAATGGAGCGAGCAACAGATTTGTTGGAAATCATACATACTGATGTATGTGATCCGATGAATATTAAGGCTCGTGGCAGGTATCATTATTTTCTGATCTTCACAGATGATTTGAGCAGATATGAGTATATCTACTTGATGAAACACAAGTCTGAAATATTTGAAAAGTTCAAAGAATTTCAGAGTGAAGTGGAGAATCATCATAACAAAAATAAAAGTTTCTACGATATGATCGCAGAAGTAAAATATTTGAGTTACGAGTTTGGCCTTCAGTTAAAACAATGTGAAATAGTTTCACTACTTACGCCACCTGGAACACCATAGTGTAATGGTGTGTCCGAACGTCATAATCAAACTTTATTAGATATGGTGCGATCTATGATGTCTCTTACCGATCTACCACTACCGTTTTGGGGTTATGCATTAGAGACAGTTGCATTCACGTTAAATAGGGCACTATCTAAATCCGTTGAGACGACACCGTATGAACTATGGTTTGGCAAGAAACCTAAGTTGTCATTTCTTAAAGTTTGAGGTTGCAATGCTTATGTGAAAAAGTTTCAACCTGATAAGCTCTAACCCAAATCGGAGAAGTGCGTCTTCATAGGGTACCCAAAAGAAAATGTGGGTACACCTTCTATCACAGATCCGAAGGCAATATATTCGTTGCTTTGAATGGATCCTTTCTAGAAAAGGAGTTTCTCTCGAAAGAAGTGAGTGGGAGGAAAGTAGAACTTGATGAGGTAACTGTACCTGCTCCCTTATTGGAAAGTAGTTCATCACAAAAATCTGTTCCTGTGACTACTACACCGATTAGTGAGAAAGCTAATGATGATGATCATGTAACTTCAGATCAAGTTACTACCGAACCTCGTAGGTAAACCAGAGTGAGATCCGCACTAGAGTGGTACGGTAATCCTGTTCTGGAGGTCATGTTACTTGACCATGACGAGCCTACGAACTATGAGGAAGCGATGATGAGCCCAGATTCCGTGAAATGGCTTGAGGCCATGAAATCCGAGATGAGATCCATGTATGAGAACAAAGTATGGACTTTGATTGACTTGCCCAATGATCGGTGAGCCATTGAGATTAAATGGATCTTCAAGAGGAAGACGGACGCTGATAGTAGTGTTACTATCTACAAAGCTAGAATTGTCGCAAAAAGGTTTTCGACAAGTTCAAGGTGTTGACTACGATGAGAGTTTCTCACTCGTATCTATGCTTAAATCTGTCTGAATCATGTTAGCAATTGCCGCATTTTATGAAATCTGGAAAATGGATAAACAAAAGTGCATTCCTTAATGGATTTATTAAAGAAGAGTTGAATATGGTGCAACCAGAAGGTTTTGTCAATCCTAAAGGTACTAACAAGCTCCAGCGATCCATCTATGGACTGGTGCAAGCATCTCGGAGTTGGAATATAGACTTTGATAAGTTGATCAAGCATATAGTTTTATACAGACTTGCGGTGAAGCCTGTATTTACAAGTGAGTGGGAGCACTACAGCATTTCTGATAAGTATATGTGGAAGACATATTGTTGATCGGAGATAATGTAGAATTATTCTGCAAAGCATAAAGGAATATTTGAAAGGAGTTTTTCAAAGAAATACCTCGGTGAAGTTGCTTACATATTGAGCATCAAGATCTATAGAGATAGATCAAGATGCTTGATAAGTTTTTTCAATGAGTACATACCTTGACAAGATTTTGAAGTAGTTCAAAATGGAACAGTCAAAGAAAGAGTTCTTGCCTGTATTACAAGGTGTGAAATTGAGTAAGACTCAAAACCCGACCACGGCAGAAGATAGAAAGAGAATGAAAGTCATTCCCTATGCCTCAGCCATAGGTTCTATAAAGTCTGCCATGCTGTGTACCAGATCTATTGTATACCCTACACTGATGTTGGCAAGGGAGTACAATAGTGATCTAGGAGTAGATCACTGGACAGCGGTCAAAATTATCCTTAGTGGAATAAGGATATGTTTCTCGATTATGGACGTGACAAAAGGTTCCTCGTAAAGGGTTACGTCGATGCAAACTTTGACACTGATCCAGATGATTCTAAGTCTCAATCTGGATGCATATTGAAAGTGGGAGCAATTCGCTAGAGTAGCTCCGTGCAGAGCATTGTTGACATAGAAATTTGCAAAATACATACGGATCTGAATATGGCAGACCCGTTGACTAAACTTCTCTCACAGGCAGAACATGATCACACCTTAGTACTCTTTGGGTGTTAATCACATAGCGATGTGAACTAGATTATTGACTCTAGTAAACCCTTTTGAGTGTTGGTCACATAATGATGTGAACTATTGGTGTCAAATCACATGGCAATGTGAAATAGATTATTGACTCTAGTGCAAGTGGGAGACCGAAGGAAATATGCCCTAGAGGCAATAATAAAGTTATTATTTATTTCCTTATTTCATGATAAATGTTTATTATTCATGCTAGAATTGTATTAACCGGAAACATAATACATGTGTGAATACATAGACAAACAAAGTGTCACTAGTATGCCTCTACTTGACTAGCTCGTTAATCAAAGATGGTTATGTTTCCTAACCATAGACAAAGAGTTGTTATTTGATTAATGGGATCACATCATTAGGAGAATGATGTGATTGACTTGACCCATTCCGTTAGCTTAGCACTCGATTGTTTAGTATGTTGCTATTGCTTTCTTCATGACTTATACATGTTCCTATGACTGAGATTATGCAACTCCCGTTTACCGGAGGAACACTTTGTGTGCTACCAAACGTCACAACGTAACTGGGTGATTATAAAGGAGCTCTACAGGTGTCTCCAAAGGTACATGTTGGGTTGGCATATTTCGAGATTAGGATTTGTCACTCCGATTGTCGGAGAGGTATCTCTGCGCCCTCTCGGTAATGCACATCACATAAAGCCTTGCAAGCATTGCAACTAATGAGTTAGTTGCAAGATGATGTATTACGAAACGAGTAAAGAGACATGCCGGCAACGAGATTGAACTAGGTATTGAGATACCAACGATCGAATCTCGGGCAAGTAACATACCGATGACAAAGGGAACAACGTATGTTGTTATGCGGTCTGACCGATAAAGATCTTCGTACAATTTGTGGGAGCCAATATGAGCATCCAGGTTCCGCTATTGGTTATTGACCGGAGACGTGTCTCGGTCATGTCTACATTGTTCTCGAACACGTAGGGTCCGCACGCTTAAGGTTTCGATTACAGTTATATTATGAGTTTATGAGTTTTGATGTACCGAAGGAGTTCGGAGTCCCAGATGAGATCGGAGTCATGACGAGGAGTCTCGAAATGGTCAAGATGTAAAGATCGATATATTGGACGACTATATTCGGACATCGGAAAGGTTCCAAGTGATTCGGGTATTTTTCAGAGTACCGGAGAGTTACGGGAATACGTATTGGGCCTTATTGGGCCATACAGGAAAGAAGGAAAAGGGCCTCAAGGGTGTCTGCACCCCTCCCCTTGGTCTGGTCCGAATTGGACTAGGGAAGGCGGGCGCCCCCTTCCTTCCTTCTCCTTTTCCCTTCCCTTTCCTTCCCTCCTACTCCTACTACTTGGAAGGGATCCTAGTTCTACTAGGAAAAGGGGAATCCTACTCCCGGTGGGAGTAGGACTGCCCTAGGGCGCGCCATAGAGAGGGCCGGCCCCTCCCCTCCTCTACTCCTTTATATACGTGGCCAGGGGGCACCCCATAGACACACAAGTTGATCTTCGTGATCATTCTCTTGGCCGTGTGCGGTGCCCCCCCTCCACCATAATCCTCGATAATATTGTAGCGGTGCTTAGGCGAAGCCCTGCGACGGTTGAACATTAAGATCGTCACCACGCCGTCGTGCTGACGGAACTCTTCCCCGACACTTTGTTGGATCGGAGTCCGGGGATCGTCATCGAGCTGAACGTGTGCTAGAACTCCGAGGTGCCGTGCGTTCGGTACTTGATCGGCCGGATCGTGAAGATGTACGACTACATCAACCGTGTTGTGATAATGCTTCCGCTTTCGGTCTACGAGGGTACGTGGACAACACTCTCCCCTCTCGTTGCTATGCATGACCATGATCTTGTGTGTGCGTAGGAAATTTTTTAAAATTACTACGTTCCCCAACAGGCGGAAGTTCAATCTAGTTCACAGGGAAGTTCAATGTACTACTAGCGGGGCAGGTGAGGTTGTGATCAGAATATAATTCTGATCCCGTGATCAGAATAGTGTTTATGTATATATATATAGTAGCACTATTCTAATCCTGGGATTAGAATAGTTATTTGGATCTCGGTTAGTCCTATATAAGAGGCGACGGATGCTCCCGATCTCAAATAGAAAAACAAAAAGAACAAAGAAAAACCACCCACCCCATCGTCATCGCCCCCACGATCCCCTCTTCTCACTCCCTCGATCCCCCGAACTGCATCACACCGCCAGCGCCGCCTCCCACCTTGGCTCACACCACCGCCGAGCCCCGGCCAACTGCCCCGCTGCCGTCGGGCCATGCCACCAACCGCCCTGTGGCCGGCACCCGCACCTCCCACCTCCACCCACTCGCCGCCCTCCCGCAATTTCCCAGCGCGGAGGCGCCCCAGGCCACCAACCCACCTCCGCCGGCACCAGGGCCAATGATGCGCGCCGCCGTCAACCAGGATCCCGCGCCGCAGCCACCCTCCACCAGGATTCAACCGCGGCGGCCGCCTCCCCCTTCTTCAACCGCCAAGGCACCATCTGATCCAGCCGCCGCGACAACCCCACGCCGCCATTGGATCCAGCCGCCACGACAGCCCCGCGCCGTTGCCGCCGTGGCCACGGTGCACTTGATCCCCGCCGCCGCCGCTATGGCCCCAGCGCACCTGATCCCCGCCGCAGCACCGACCCCCGCACCGTGAGATCGCCGCCTCGCCTCACAAAGCGCCGTGTCCCAGTTCCTCCATCCGCCACCGCCACATCCTCCACCGGACGAACTGTCCACCGGCTCCCATCGGCGATGCTCCCAGCCAACATGGCTGCCAGGCCCCCCGCCCACCACTAACCCACTACCTCCTACAGTCATTGTTGTCCGACATGTTGCCCCTGCCGTAACCAATCACTTGAGGGGCGTTGCCTCGCTGCATGGATGCTCGACTACTCCGGAGCGTCGCGGCAGTCCACCCTCTCCACCGTCGGCAGGGCGATCCTGATTAGACAAGAAGATTTTCTCGAGTTCTTGGGCTAACATGCCTCTGTCTGCTTTTTTACTTCGACGGGCAACATTGACAGGAGGTTCACATTTAGATTTGTCTTCTGAGTTCTAACTATTTTTCTTTGATGATACTTCAGTTCGCACGAGTTTTATTGATCCATGATTGATCTACTAGACAGATGTAAAATTTGTATGTTCCTATTTTGGGCATGCTAGATGTTCGATGCAATGTACTGTACTTGAGAAATCATTTTTTCTATACTTGACCTGCACAAAGGTGTGATGTGCAAACACTATAATCTCACCAAGTTTGGTGATGTGTAGGTGTGAGATTATCCACCAACAAAAAAGAGTGTTTTCTATGTGTCATTTCCACCTATATTTGCCCCCAACTTGTGATTTGTTTTCATTTGAAAAAATCTATGTGTATGTATAGGAGACTCAAAATAATAATATGTACTAAGAAAGTTCATGTGATATTGCATCAGAAGTTCGTTTTTTACAAAGAGAGTATACATTCTTATTGTGTGTGTGCGCGCGCGTATGTGTGAGAACTTTGACGCCCTCCATCTGGTTATTGAACTTCCAACGAAGAAGTGGATCTTCCCCATTACTAATGAATAAACCAAGAAGTTCGGTTTGAAATAACGAAGAAGTTCGACATTTACTAAAAAAACTCCAATTTTTCACATTTTTAGAAAATACACAAAAAAGAGGTTCAAAAAATTGAAAAAACTTAGATATTCTCACGTAACCGAGAGAAGTTCAGGTTGATAACTGCCAGAAGTTCACGTACTACACAGTGTGCATTTGTATGAAAAAAAGAATAAAAAAGCAAAGGCTAAAAAGTTTTTTTGCTAGAAGTTCAAGTGCTCGGCCCGAGAAAGTTCAAAAATTCTTATGAGAGGTTGAACAAAAATACGTGACAGAAGTTCAAGGTGAAAACAACGAGAAGTTCAACTACTGCAAGGAATGCATTTCAAATGAGAATAAAAGTATAGAAAATTAAAATCTTAAAAGGTTTGTTGAAATAAGTTCAAGTGCTCTGTCCGGGGAAGTTCAAAAATTCTTACGAGAGAGGCTCATCTTGTATTTCCATGTTCAATTTGTTCCGTATAAAAATTGAATACAATTCTTTACTCAAAATATAAAAAGCTGAAGTTCAAAATTGAAATAACATAGAAGTTCGGAGTTTATTAAAACCTAGGATTTACCTTTCCAAAAAATAAAAAGCACAATGCCATTTTTGGCACTTTTGAAAACAATCTCATAAATGAAAAAAATGGTTGCTAGAGATTCAAGTGCTCGGCGAGGAAAAGTTCAAAAAAAATTGTGAGAGAGGTTCATCGTGTGTTTAGATGTCCAAAATATATAAAAAGATGTTGTTTGTTGTGTTTTAAAATAATTCACTCAAACCAGAGAGAAGATCAAAGTGATAACATCCAGACGTTCACGTACTACATGTTGTCTCGTATAAGAAAAATACAATATAAGTGAAACAACGTGAAGTTCAAACAGACATGCCCCAGAAGTTCAACTACTTCACACAGTGCAAAAAACAACAAAACAGAGTGAGGTTCAAAAAAGACATGACCATGAAGTTCAACTACTTCACGCGGCGCATTTCCATTCGCGATGAAGGCAGAAATCATGATCTTATCATTTCTCTAATTGACTTCAAAATGACAGCAATATCATTTGTGTAAGTTCAAGTCCCCGGCCGGAGGAAGTTAAAAAAATTATTGTGAGAAGGGTTTGTACAAAAGGAAAATCATTTGTGTAACACTGACAAATGGATGAGGAAATTACAAACGAAAATACGTCACAGAAGTTCAACATGAAAACAACAGGAAGTTCAACTACTACACTGAATGAATTTCACATGAAAATCTTTTAAAACCGTCACGAGTATGAAAAAATGATCAACACGGGAAAGTTGCGTGTTTACAGCAGCTTTCCATCGGTATATCACTCGTTCAATTCCGGGGAGTGGATGGAGAGCTACAAGTAGTGGATGGAGATCTGCGAGCAAAAAAAAGCACGTCGAAAACAGAGTAAAGTTCAGGTACACGCGACGAGATGTTCAGGTTCTTCACACGGTGCATTTTCGAAGAATCTGTTTCGCGATAAAGGCAAAACGAATGATCTCGCCATTTTCGAAATTACTTGAAAACAGTCAGGATTCAGAGAAAACCATCAACATGAAAAAGTTTCGCATTTTCCGTAGCTTTTCAGTGGCATATTATTTGCCCCATTCCGATAAAGTTTGTCGAAATTACGGCAAAAATACGTTTTTAACCATTTTCAAAACTGACATAAAACCGTAATGAACTAGGAGAAACAATATATACAAAAAAGTTTCGCATTTCTTCAAGCTTTCCAACGCCATATCATTTGCTGCATTTGGACGTACGGTTAAAAAATTAGCTCGAAAATACAAACTCGGTGGAACTTGTACCGTTTTCTAAATTACTTTTAAACCATTCAAAATTAGAAAACACATTTAACATAAAAACGTAGCGCATTTTCATAAGCTTTCCAACGCCATATTATTTGCCTCAATTGGATTAGCTGTTTAGAAATGGCATCGAAAATACGAACTCGGGTGTTCGGTTTGCGAAATTTTACGATTTTCTGAATTACTCTTTAACCGTAGGGAATTAGAGAAAACTTTCAACATGTGGAAGGTGCGGTTTTGCAGCAGCTTTCCAACGCCATATTATTTGCCTCATTCTGATAAACGGTTTAAAAATGCGATCGAAAATACGATTCACGTTTTTTATATGAAGAAAAAACGGTTTTCAAAACTGCTCTTAAACCGCTTACATTTTGCCAAAAATTTAACTTGGGTCATGATACTAATGTCCATAGCTATCCAACGGTATATTGCAAGCCCCATTTGGACACCTTTTAGCTGAAGTTCAACCTTGTACTCGGGGAAGGTCAGACGCGTTACTCGGGAAGTTCATGTTGTGATCAGAATATTATTCTGATCCCGTGATCAGAATAGTGTTTATGTATATATATATATATATGGTTTCTCACTGTTGAGGCGACTGCAGAGCGCTTTGCTCGCGTCCCTCCGCACGCGCTCTGCCAACGGTTGGACGTGCGCACGATCACGTCGGGGGCCCTATATGCATGCGGTTGCGCCGCGCACGTTGCCACGCGATGCAGTTACGTGCGGCACGCTGGAGTTACGCGCTGCAAATTAGAACTGCTATTAGGTCTTGCCGATATTCCTGGCCGTCTGGCTTCCCCTTTAATTCCCGTGGCCATTATAACCTTAGTCTCTTCAACCTTTCGATCATGCCCCACAACACAACAAGCACACCCACGATGACACATAGAGAGGGGATGTTCGGCCGCGCTCCAATGGAGTTCCGCGAGCATAGAGTGGAGACCCACGCGAGGGAGATGGATCTCTCGGTGGGGTACACCATCGACCCGGCCGTGGTGGACGACTACATCAACATCGTTGAGCAGTTTCTTGCTGGAGACAAGTACAAGGTGGTCGGCATCGACCTCCAGTACACTGCCGGTCATCCCGACATAGATCAGGAGGTTGCCGTCGCCCAGTTGTGTGTGCGCTCATGTCCTCGTCTACCACTACTGCATGTCCACAGAGCCTTGCGACCGTTTCAACAGGTTTGTCAATAGCACCGACTACAAGTTCGCCACGATGGATACCAAAGACGATGTAAAAGCGCTCATTGATACGGGCTTGTCCTGCAAGAACCTTGTCGAAATCTGTGATCACTACAGGGTCTCGGGCAGCACGAAGCAGGACTCCCTGGTCGAACTCGCCTCGGCCATCATCGACCCCTACAACAAAAAGATTAAGCAGGATGACCAGAGAACAAGTCCCGTATCCAGGCACGGGGCCTGGATGCGGAAACTGGATGAACCTCACCTCAGGTTTGCGGCCCAGAGCATGTACACATGCTACGAGATGCACAGTCGGATCGTTGACATGAGGAAGTGCCTCGTTACCCAAATCGATGAGCCCGGATTGAGCCACAAGCAGAGCAAGCAGCGTCACAAGAAGTAGATGATGATCATATGATCGTTTATGCTAGTTAATCATGCATGTAATATATAATTTACTTTATTGGTGTGTGGAAATGTCATGTGTGTAGTAGCCACCTATGTAATTATGCATGTAACAGTTTACTTTGGTGTGTGCAAATGCCATGGTTGTAGTAGCCACCTATGTAAGTGGATGTTTAATTTGGTTATGCAAGCATGTCCTTATAAATGTGTGTGTGTATATATATATGTTGTTGTTCTGTATGCAATCCCATCGCACAACACACACGTCTTATTAGCAGCAATAGTCTGTGTTCTTATCGGTCTACAGAGACATTTCTGATTACAGACATGTTTGCCGCGTATCACACACATCTTGTTAAGTTGAACCGTTTCTTTTCTGATGTCTCAATGCAAACAGTTCATTTGGGTGAACCGCATGCCGTATATCACACACACCTTTGATCTGGCTGACCCTTTCTTTTGTGTTGCCTAATCACAAATAGTTCATCAAAGTGAACCATATGCTGTGTATCGCACATGCCTCCATCTGGCTGCCCGTTTCTTTTGTTCCTCCTCATCACAAACAGTTCCTTGAACTGAACCGTATGCCCTTCATCGCACACGCAACTAAAACCTCAACCATGTTTGATGCATCCATCATCGCAAACGTTTTACACATTTCTGACAGTTTTCATACAGCACCGTTTGCGATTATGGCATCGCACACAGTTTCTCGAAGGGTCTCTGATCATAGTGTCGCGTTAGCAGCATCCAGCAGTAGTGAATCTTCATCATTTACTTGGATGCTCGGGTCAATATTCACTGTGAAGGGAGCAATTTCATAAAACTTTTCATAATCTTCTGACATGTCTATCTTGTCATCCACTCCCATGATGTTTCTTTTCCCTGAAAGAACTATATGGCGCTTTGGCTAATCGTAAGATATATTCGCTTCCTTATCTTTTCTTTTTATTGGCTTCGTAGACATGTCCTTCACATAGAAAACCTACGCCACATCGTTGGCTAGGACGAATGGTTCATCTGCATATGCAAGATTGTTGAGATCCACTTTTGTCATTCCATACTGCGGGTCTTCTGTTACCCCGCCTCGTGTCATATTGACCCATTTGCACCTAAAGAAAGGGACCTTCAAACCACGTTCATAGTCAAGTTCCCATATCTCCTCTATGTAACCATAATATGTTTCCTTTCCCCTCTTGGTTGCTGGATCAAAGAGGACACCACTGTTTTGGTTGGTGCTCTTCTTATCTTGGGCGATCGTATAAAATGTATTCCCATTTATCTCGTACCCTTTGAAAGTCATTATATTCGAAGATGGTAACTGGGACAGCAAGTATAGGTCATCTTCAACAGCGTCGTCATGCATGGCACGTGTCTGCAACCAACCGGCGAAAGTCCCCGTTTGTTCACGTGTAATCCAGTCGTCAGACTGCTCCGGTTGTTTGGAGCGTAGAATATTCTTGTTTTCCTCCATATACCACCTCTAAGGAAAATCCTAGTAGTAGCGCTTGAAATATGCATAGCAGTAGCGTTGGGTCCAGCGCTACTGCTACCGCGCTACAGCTAAGTTGTAACAGTAGCGTTGGTAGGGGTAGCGCTACTGGTAAGTATGGTTAGCAGTAGCGCTTCCTGGACTAGCGCTACTAATAACTATCTATAGCGCTTGTTCGTATGAAGCACTGCTGCTAAGCCAGCGCTACTGCTAGGTGCTTTCCAGCGCTACTGCTAATGTTCCTGCTTTCGCCGATCCGCACCCCTCTACGTATCTGTGTTGTATTTATACAGGCTCTATACAATAGTTTCATCAGATCATACTAAACATACACTATTCTCATCATATCATAGACATACAGTAGTCTCATTACTACCTCTTGAGCATGCGTTGGTTTTCCCTTGAAGAGGAAAGGGTGATGCAACTAAGTAGTGTAAGTATTTCCCTCAATTTTTGAGAACCAAGGTATCAATCCAGTAGGAGATAACACGCAAGTCACCTAGTACCTACACAAACAATCAAGAACCTCGCAACCAACGCAATAAAGGGGTTGTCAAACCCTTCACGGTCACATACGAAAGTGAGATCTGATAAAGATAATGAGATAAATATTTTTGGTATTTTTGTTGTATAGATTGCAAAATAGTAAACGACATGCGATAATAAAAGAGATGCAATATAATAAGAAAGAGACCCGGGGGCCATAGGTTTCACTAGTGGCTTCCCTCATGATAGCAAGTATTATGGTGGGTGAACAAATTACTGTCGAGCACTTGATAGAAGAGTGCATAGTTATGAGAATATCTAGGCAATGATTATGAACATAGGCATCACGTCCGTATTAAGTAGACCGAAATGATTCTGCATCTACTACTATTACTCCACACATCGACCGCTATCCAGCATGCATCTAGAGTATTAAGTTCATAAGAACAGAGTAATGCTTTAGGCAAGATGACATGATGTAGAGGGATAAACTCAAGCATTATGATATAAACCCCATCTTTTTATCCTCGATGGCAACAATAAAATATGTGCCTTGCTGCCCCTACTATCATTGGGAAAGGACACTGCAAGATTGAACCCAAAGCTAAGCACTTCTCCCATTGCAAGACAGATCAATCTAGTAGGCCAAACTAAACCGATAATTTGAAGAGACTTGCAAAGATATCAAATCATGCATATAAGAATTCAGAGAAGAACCAAACATTGTTCATAGATAAACTTGATCATAAATCCACAATTCATCGGATCTTGGCAAACACACCGCAAAAAGTATTACATCGAATAGATCTCCAAGAACATCGAGGAGAACTTTGTATTGAGAACCAAAGAGAGAGAAGAAGACATCAAGCTAAGAACTATGGACCCGAAGGTCTGTGGTAAACTACTCACACATCATCGGAGAGGCTATGGTGTTCATGTAGAAGCCCTCCGTGATCGAATCCCCCTCCGGCAGATCGCCGAAAAAGGCCCCAGATGGGATCTCACGGGTACAGAAGGTTGCGGCGGTGGAAAAGTGTTTTCGTGGCTCCCCCTGATGTTTTTAGGGTATAAGAGTATATATAGGCGAAAGAAGGATATTGATGGAGCTCTGTGGGGCCCACGAGGGTGGGAGCGCGTGATACGTCTCCAACGTATCTATAATTTTTTTTATTGTTCCATGCTATTATATTATCAACCTTGGATGTTTTATATGCATTTATATGCTATTTTATATGATTTTTGGGACTAACCTATTAACCCAGAGCCCAGTGCCAGTTTCTGTTTTTCCCTTGTTTTAGTGTTTCGTAGAAAAGGAATATCAAATGGAGTCCAAACGGAATGAAACCTTCGGAAAATTTATTTTTGGAAAGAAAGCAATACAAGAGACTTGGAGTGCACATCAGGGGATCAACGAGGAGAGCATGAGGCAAGGGGCGCGCCCACCCCCCCTGGGCGCGCCCTCCACCCTCATGGGCCTCTCATGGCTCCCCTGATGTATTTCTTCCGCCTATATATATCCATATACCCTAAAACTATCGGAGACGAGAATAGATCGGGAGTTCCGCCGCCAGAAGCCTCCGTAGCCACCGAAAACCAATCTAGACCCGTTCCGGCACCCTGCCGGAGGGGGAATCCCTCTCCGGTGACCATCTTCGTCACCCCGGTGCTCTCCATGACGAGGAGGGAGTAGTTCTCCCTCAGGGCTGAGGGTATGTACCAGTAGCTATGTGTTTGATCTCTCTCTCTCTCGTGTTCTTGAGGTGATACGATCTTGATGTATCGCGAGCTTTGCTATTATAGTTGGATCTTATGATGTTTCTCCCCCTCTACTCTCTTGTAATGGATTGAGTTTTCCCTTTGAAGTTATCTTATCAGATTGAGTCTTTAAGGATTTGAGAACACTTGATGTATGTGTTGCGTGGGATAACCGTGGTGACAATGGGTTATTCTATTGATTCACTTGATGTATGTTTTGGTGATCAACTTGCGGGTTTCGCCCATGAACCTATGCATAGGGGTTAGCACACGTTTTCGTCTTGGCTCTCCGGTAGAAACTTTGGGGCACTCTTTGAAGTACTTTGTGTTGGTTCGAATAGATGAATCTGAGATTGTGTGATGCATATCGTATAATCATACCCGCGGATACTTGAGGTGACATTGGAGTATCTAGGTGACATTAGGGTTTTGATTGATTTGTGTCTTAAGGTGTTATTCTAATACGAACTCTAAGGCTGTTTGTGACACTTATAGGAATAGCCCAACGGATTGATTGGAAAGAATAACTTTGAGGTGGTTTCGTACCCTACCATAATCTCTTCGTTTGTCCTCCGCTATTAGTGACTTTGGAGTGACTCTTTGTTGCATGTTGGGGGATAGTTATGTGATCCAATTATGTTATTATTGTTGAGAGAACTTGCACTAGTGAAAGTATGAACCCTAGGCCTTGTTTCCTAGCATTGCAATACCGTTTTAGCTCACTTTTACCACTTTCTACCTTGCTGTTTTTATATTTTCAGATTATAAAAACCTTTATCTACCATCCATATTGCACTTGTATCACCATCTCTTTGCCAAACTAGTGCACCTATACAATTTACCATTGTATTAATTGGGTGTGTTGGGGACACAAGAGACTCATTGTTATTTGGTTGCAGGGTTGTTTGAGAGAGACCATCTTCATCCTACGCCTCCTACGGATTGATAAACCTTAGGTCATCCACTTGAGGGAAATTTGCTATTGTCCTACAAACCTCTGCACTTGGAGGCCCAACAACGTCTACAAGAAGAAGGTTGTGTAGTAGACATCAAGCTATTTTCTGGCGCCGTTGCCGGGGAGGTGAGTGCTTGAAGGTATATCTTTAGATCTTGCAATTGAATCTTTTTGTTTCTTGTTTTAGCACTAGTTTAGTTTATAAAAGAAAACTACAAAAAATTATGGAATTGAGTTTGCCTCATACGCTCCATCATTGGCATATTGCTTTGCATGATCATGTAGTTGACATTGTATTTGTGCCAAAGCCACCATTCATAATTCTTTCATACATGTCACTCATGAGTCATTGCACATCCCGGTACACCGCCGGAGGCATTCATATAGAGTCATACTTTGTTCTAGTATCGAGTTGTAATCATTGAGTTGTAAATAAATAGAAGTGTGATGATCATCAATAATAGAGCATTGTCCCCCAAAAAAGAGAGAAAGGCCAAAAAAGGAGGAAGGCCCAAAAAAAGAAAAAAAAGGGCAATGCTCCTATCCTGTTTCCACACTTGTGCTTCAAAATAGCACCATGATCTTCATGATAGAGAGTATCCTATGATGTCACTTTCATATACTAGTGGGAATTTTTCATTATAGAAGTTGGATTGTATATTCCAACAATGGGCTTCCTCAAATGCCCTAGGTCTTCGTGAGCAAGCAAGTTGGATGCACACACACTTAGTTTCTTTTGTTGAGCTTTCATGCATTTATAGCTCTAGTGCATCCGTTGCATGGCAATCCCTACTCACTCACATTGATATCTATTAATGGGCATCTACATAGCCCGTTGATATGCCTAGTTGATGTGAGACTATCTTCTCCTTTTTGTCTTCTCCACAACCACCATCCTATTCCACCTACAGTGCTATATCCATGGCTCACGCTCATATATTGCGTGAAGATTGAAAAAGTTTGAGAACATCAAAAGTATGAAACAATTGCTTGGCTTGTCATGGGGGTTGTGCATGATTTGAATATGTTGTGTGGTGAAGATGGAGCATAGCCAGCTAACTATATGAATTTGTAGGGATAACTTTCTTTGGCCATGTTATTTTGAAGAGACATAATTGCTTGGTTAGTATGCTTGAAGTATTATTATTTCTATATCAATATTAAACTTTTGTCTTGAATCTTATGGATCTGAATATTCTTGCCACAATAAAGAAGAATTACTTAGAGAAATATGTTAGGTAGCATTCCACATCAAAAATTCTGTTTTTATCATTTACCTACTCGAGGATGAGCAGGAATTAAGCTTGGGGATGCCGATACGTCTCCAAAGTATCTATAATTTTTGAATGTTCCATGCTATTATATTATCAACCTTGGATGTTTTATATGCATTTATATGTTATTTTATAGGATTTTTGGGACTAACCTATTAACCCAGAGCCCAGTGCCAGTTTCTGTTTTTCCCTTGTTTCAGTGTTTCGCAGAAAAGGAATATCAAACAGAGTCCAAACGGAATGAAACCTTCGGAAAAGTTATTTTTGGAAAGAAAGCAATACAGGAGACTTGGAGTGCACGTCAGGGGATCAACGAAGAGAGCACGAGGCAGGGGGCGCGCCCACCTCCCCTAGGCACGCCCTCCACCTTTGTGGGCCCCTCGTGGCTCCCCTAATGTATTTCTTCCGCCTATATATATCCATATACCCTAAAACTATCGGAGACGAGAGTAGATCGGGAGTTCCGCCGCCAGAAGCCTCCGTAGCCACCAAAAACCAATCTAGACCCGTTTCGGCACTCTGTCGGAGGGGGAATCCCTCTCTCGTGGCCATCTTCATCATCCCGATGCTCTCCATGACGAGGAGGGAGTAGTTCTCCCTCAGGGCTGAGGGTATGTACCAGTAGCCATGTGTTTGATCTCTCTCTCTCTCGTGTTCTTGAGGTGATACGATCTTGATGTATCGCGAGCTTTGCTATTATAGTTGGATCTTATGATGTTTCTCCCCCTCTACTCTCTTGTAATGGATTGAGTTTTCCCTTTGAAGTTATCTTATCGGATTGAGTCTTTAAGGATTTGAGAACACTTGATGTATGTCATGCGTGGGATAACCGTGGTGACAATGGGTTATTCTATTGATTCACTTGATGTATGTTTTGGTGATCAACTTGCGGGTTCCGCCCATGAACCTATGCATAGGGGTTGGCGCACATTTTCGTCTTGACTCTCCGGTAGAAACTTTGGGGCACTCTTTGAAGTACTTTGTGTTGGTTTGAATAGATGAATCTGAGATTGTGCGATGCATATCATATAATCATACCCCGCGGATACTTGAGGTGACATTGGAGTATCTAGGTGACATTAGGGTTTTGATTGATTTGTGTCCTAAGGTGTTATTCTAGTACGAACTCTAGGATAGATTGAATGGAAAGAATAGCTTCATGTTATTTTACTACGGACTCTTGAATAGATCGATCAGAAAGAATAACTTTGAGGTGGTTTCGTACCCTACCATAATCTCTTCATTTTTTCTCCGCTACTAGTGACTTTGGAGTGACTCTTTGTTGCATGTTGAGGGATAGTTATGTGATCCACTTATGTTATTATTGTTGAGAGAACTTGCACTAGTGAAAGTATGAACCCTAGGCCTTGTTTCCTAGCGTTGCAATACCATTTTAGCTCACTTTTACCACTTGCTACCTTGCTGTTTTTATAATTTCAGATTACAAAAACCTTTATCTACCATCCATATTGCACTAGTATCACCATCTCTTCGCCGAACTAGTGCACCTATACAATTTACCATTGTATTGGGTGTGTTAGGGACACAATAGACTTTTGTGTTATTTGGTTGCAGGTTTGTTTGAGAGAGACCATCTTCATCCTACACCTCCTACGGATTGATAAACCATAGGTCATCCTCTTGAGGGAAATTTGCTACTGGACTACAAAACTCTGCACTTGGAGGCCCAACAACGTGTACAAGAGGGCGTGCCTACCCCCCCCCCCCCAGGCACGCCCTCCTGCCTCGTGGAAGCTTCACGGAGTTCCAGACTTCAACTCCAAGTCTCCTAGTTTGCGTTTGTTCCAATAAAGATCCTGTTGGGGAACGCAGTATTTCAAAAAAAATCCTACGATCACGCAAGATCTATCTAGGAGATGCATAGCAACGAGAGGCGAGAGTGTGTCTATGTACCCTCGTAGACAGAAAGCGAAAGCATTAAGAAACACGGTTGATGTAGTCGAACGTCTTCGCGATCCAACCGATCAAGTACCGAACACACGACACTTCCGCGATCTGCACACGTTCAGCTCGGTGATGCCCCTCGTACTCTTGATCCAGTTGAGGCCGAGCGAGAGTTTCGTCAGCACGACGGCATGTTGACGGTGACGATGAAGTTACTGGTGCAGGGCTTCACCTAAACACTACGACGATATGATCGAGGTGGAAATATGTGGAGGGGGGCACCGCACACGGCTAAGAATCAACTTCTGTGTCTATGGGGTGCCCCCTTCCCCTGTATATAAAGGAGGGGGGAGGAGGAGGTCCATCCTTAAGGGACGCCCAAAAGGGGGGATTCCTACTCCTAGTAGGAGTAGGTTTCCCCCTTTCCTAGTCCATGTAGGAGAAGAAGGAAGGAGAGGAGAGGGAGAAGGAAAGAGGGGGGCGCCGCCCCCTCCCTAGTCCAATTCGGACCAGCCCATGGGGGGGGCGCCGCATCCCCTTGAGGCCCTTCTCTCCTTTCCCGTATGGCCCATTAAGGCCCACTACTTCCTCCGGCGAATTCCCGTAACTCTCTGGTACTCTGAAAAATACCCGAATCACTCAGAACTTTTCTGATGTCTGAATATAGCCTTCCAATATATCGATCTTTACATCTCAACCATTTCGAGACTCCTCATCATGTCCGTGATCTCATCCGGGACTCCGAACAACCATCGGTACATCAAATCACATAACTCATAATACAAATCGTCATCAAACGTTAAGCGTGTGGACCCTATGGGTTCGAGAACTATGTAGACATGACCGAGACACATCTCTGGTCAATAACCAATAGCGGAACCTGGATGCTCATATTGGATCCTACATATTCTACGAAGATCTTTATCGATTAAACTGCATAACAACATACGTTGTTCCCTTTGTCATCGGTATGTTCCTTGCCCGAGATTCGGTCGTCGGTATCCTCATACCTAGTTCAATCTTGTTACCGTCAAGTCTCTTTACTCGTTCCGTAATGCATCATCCCGCAACTAAATCATTAGTCACATTGCTTGCAAGGCTTATAGTGATGTGAATTACCGAGAGGGCCCAGGGAGACCTCTCCGACAATCGGAGTGACAAATCCTAATCTCGATCTATGCCAACTCAACAAACACCATCGGAGACACCTGTAGAGCATCTTTATAATCACCCATTTACGTTGTGACGTTTGATAGCACACTAAGTGTTCCTCCAATATTCAGGAGTTGCATAATCTCATAGTCATAGGAACATGTATAAGTCATGAAGAAAGCAATATCAATAAACTAAACGTTCATAGTGCTAAGCTAACGGATGGGTCTAGTCCATCACATCATTCTCTAATGATTTGATCACATTCATCAAATGACAACACATGTCCATGGCTAGGAAACTTAACCATCTTTGATTAACGAGCTAGTCAAGTAGAGGCATACTAGGGACACTATGTTTGTCTATGTATTCACACATGTACAAAGTTTCCGGTTAATACAATTCTAGCATGAATAATAAACATGTATCATGATATAGGGAAATAAATAATAACTTTATTATTGCCTCTAGGGCATATTTCCTTCGGTCTCCCACTTGCACTAGAGTCAATAATCTAGTTCACATCGTCATGTGATTCCACACCAATAGTTCACATCTTTATGTGATTAGTTCACATCTTCATGTGTCTAATACCCAAAGGGTTTACTAGAGTCAATAATCTAGTTCACATCACTATGTGATTAATACCCAAAGAGTGATCATGTTTTGCTTGTGAGAGAAGTTTAGTCTACGGGTCTGCAACATTCATATCAGTATGTATTTTGCAAATTTCTATGTCTACAATACTTTGGACAGAGCTACTCTAGCTAATTGCTCCCACTTTCAATATGTATCTAGATCAAGACTTAGATTCATCTAGATCGGTGTAAAAAGCTTGCATCGATGTAACTCTTTACAACAAACTCTTTTATCACCTCCATAACCGAGAAATATCTCCTTAGTCTTCTAATGAGAATTTTGACCGTTGTCAAGTGATCCACTCCTGGATCAATATTGTACCCCTTGCCAAACTCATGGCAAGGTACACAATAGGTTTGGTACACAACATAGCATACTTTATAGAACCTATGGTTGAGGCATAGGGAATGACTTTCATTCTCTTTCTATTTTCTATCGTGGTCATGTTTTGAGTATTACACTACTTTACACCTTGTAACACAGGAAAGAACTCCTTCTTTGATTGTTCCATTTTGAACTACTTCAAAAACTTGTCAAGGCGTGTACTCATTCAAAAAATTTATCAAGCGTCTTGATCTATCTCTATAGATCTTGATGCCCAATATGTAAGTAGCTTGACCGAGGTATTTCTTTTGAAAAACTCCTTTCAAATACTCCTTTATGCTTTCTAGTAAATTCTACATAATTTACAATAAACAATATGTCATTCACATATACTTATCAGATAGGCTGTAGTGCTCCCACTCACTTTCTTGTAAATACAGGCTTCACCGGAAGTCTGTATAAAACTATATTCTTTGATCAACTTATCAAAGCATATATTCCAACTCCGAGATGCTTGCACTAGTCCATAGATGGATCGCTGGAGCTTGCACACTTTGTTAGCATCTTTAGGATTGAAAAAACCTTCTGGTTGCATCATATACAACTCTTCTTTAATAAATCCATTAAGGAATCTAGTTTTGATATCCATTTGCCATATTTCATAAAATGCGGCAACTGCTAACATGATTCGGACAGACTTTTAAGCATCAATACGAGTGAGAAAATCCCATCGTAGTCAACACCTTGAATTTGTTGAAAACCTTTTGCGACAATTCGAGCTTTGTAGATAGTAACACTACTATCAACGTCCGTCTTCCTCTTGAAGATCTATCTATTCTTAATGGCTCACCGATCATCGGGCAAGTCAATCAAAGTCCATACTTTGTTCTCATACATGGATCCCATCTCAGATTTCATGGCCTTAAGCCATTTCGCAGAATCTGGGCTCATCATAGCTTCCCCATAGTTCATAGGTTTGTCATGGTCTAGTAACATGACTTCCAGAACAGGATTACCGTACCACTCTGGTGCGAAACGTACTTTGGTTGACCTACGAGGTTCGGTAGTAACTTGATCCGAAGTTTCGTGATCATCATCATTAACTTCCTCACTGATTAGTGTAGGCATCACTGGAAGTGATTTCTGTGATGAACTACTTTCCAATTTGGGAGAAGGTACAATTACCTCATCAAGTCTACTTTCCTCCCACTCACTTCTTTCAAGAGAAACTCCTTCTCTAGAAAGGATCAACTCTTAGCAACAAAGATCTTGTCTTCGGATCTATGATAGAAGGTGTACCCTACAGTTTCTTTTGGGTATCCTATGAAGACGCACTTCTCCGATTCGGGTTTGAGCTTATCAGGCTAAAACTTTTCACATAAGCATCGCAATCCCAAACTTTAAGAAACGACAGCTTAGGTTTCTTGCTAAATCACAGTTCATACGGTGCCATCTCAACGGATTTTTAGGCGATGCCCTATTTAACGTGAATGCAGCTGTCTCTAATGCATAACCCCAAAATATAGTGGTAAATCGGTAAGAGACATCATAGATCACACTATATCTAATAAAGTACGGTTACGACGTTCGGACACACCATTACGTTGTGGTGTTTGAGGTGGCGTGAGTTGCGAAACTATTCGGCATTGTTTTGACTGAAGGCCAAACTCATAACTCAAATATTTGTCTCCGCGATCAGATCGTAGAAACTTTATTTTCTTGTTACAATGATCCTCCACTTCACTCTGAAATTCTTTGAATTTTTCAACCATTTCAGACTTGTGTTTCATTAAGTAGATATACCCATATCTGCTCAAATCATCTGTGAAGGTCAGAAAATAACGATACCCGTCGTGAGCCTCAACACTCATTGGACCGCACACATCAGTATGTATTATTTCCAACAAGTCTATTGCTCGCTCCATTGTTCCGAAGAACAGAGTCTTAGTCATCTTGCCCAAGAGGCATGGTTCGCAAGCATCAAGTCATTCATAATCAAGTGACTCCAAAAGCCCATCGGCATGGAGTTTCTTCATGCGCTTTACACCAATATGGCCTAAACGGCAGTGCCACAAATATGTTGTACTATCGTTATCAACTTTGCATCTTTTGACATCAATATTATGAATATGTGTATCACTACGATCGAGATTCAGTAAACCTTTCACCTTGGGTGTATGACCAAGAAAGTTTTATTCTTGTAAATAGAACAACAATTATTCTTTGACTTAAATGAATAACATATTGCAATAAACATGATCCAATCATATTTATGCTCAACGCAAACACCAAATAACATTTATTTTAAGTTCAACACTAATCCCGAAGCTAAAGGGAGTGTGCGATGGTGATCTTATCAACCTTGGAATCACTTCCAACTCACATCATCACCTCGCCCTTAACTAGTCTCTGTTTATTTTGCAACTCCCGTTTTGAGTTACTACTCTTAGCAACTGAACCAGTATCAAATACTGAGGGGTTGCTATAAACACTAGTAAACTACACATCAATAACATGTGTATATATATATATATATCAAATATACCTTTGTTCACTTTGCCATCCTTCTTATCCGCCAAGTAACTAGGGCAGTTCCACTTCCAGTGACCATTTCCTTTGCAGTAGAAGCACTCAGTTTCAGGCTTGGGTCTAGCTTTGGGCTTCTTCATGGGAGTGGCAACTTGCTTGCCATTCTTCTTGAAGTTCCCTTTCTTTCCCGTGCCCTTTTACTTGAAACTAGTGGTCTTGTCAACCATCAACACTTTGTGCTTTTCTTGATTTCTACCTTCGCTGATTTCAGCATCGCGAAGAGCTCGGGAATCGTTTGCGTCATCCCTTGCATATTATAGTTCATCATGAAGTTCCAGTAACTTGGCAATAGTGACTAGAGAACTCTGTCAATCACTATCTTATTTGGAAGATAAACTCCCACTTGCTTCAAGCGATTGTAGTACTCAGACATTCTGAGCACATGCTCAGTGCTTGAGCTATTCTCCTCCATCTTGTAGGCAAAGTACTGTCAGAGGTCTCATACCTCTTGACACGGGCATGAGTCTGAAATACTAATTTCAACTCTTGGAACATCTTACATATATGCTCCGTGGTGTTGAAAACATTTTTGAAGTCCAGGTTCTAAGTCGTAAAGCATGGAGCACTAAACTATCAAGTAGTCATCATACCGAGCTTGCCAAACATTCATAACATCTGCATCTGCTCCTGCAATAGTTCCATCACCTAGCGGTGCATCAAGGACATAATTCTTCTGTGCAGCAATGAGGATAATTCTCAGATCACGGAGCTAGTCCACATCATTTCTACTAACATCTTTCAACATAGTTTTCTCTAGGAACACATCATAAATAAAACGGGAAAGCTATACGCGAGAAATTGATCTACAACATAGATACGCAAATACTATTAGGACTAAGTTCAACTAATCATATTACTTAAGAACTCCCACTTAGATAGACATCCCTCTAGTGATCTAAAAGATCACGTGATCCAAATCAACTAAACCATGTCCGACCATCACGTGAGATGGAGTAGCTTTCAATGGTGAACATCACTATGTTGATCATATCTACTATATGATTCACGTTCGACCTTTCGGCCTCAGTGTTCTGAGGCCATATCTGGATATGCTAGGCTCATCAAGTTTAACCCGACTATTCCGCATTTGCAAAACTGGCTTGCACCCGTTGTATGTGAACATAGAGCTTATCACACCCGATCATCACGTGGTGTCTCGGCACGAAGAACTATCGCAACGGAGAATACTTGTACCTTGACATTTTAGTGAGGGATAATCTTATAATGCTACCACCGTACTAAGCAAAATAAGATGCATAAAAGATAAACATCACATGCCATCAAAATATGTGACATGATATGGCCATCATCATCTTGTGCCTTTGATCTCCATCTCCAAAGTACCGCCATGATCTCCATCGTCACCGGCATGACACCATGATCTCTATCATCTTGATCTTTATCAATGTGTCGTCACATGGTCGTCTCGCCAACTATTGATTTTGCAACTATTGCTATCGCATAGCGATAAAGTAAAGCAATTATATGGCGCTTGCATCTGATGCAATAAAGAGACAACCATAAGGCTCCTGCCAGTTGCCGATAACTTTAACAAAACATGATCATCTTATACAACAATTCATATCTCATCACGTCTTGACCATTGAAACATGGGACGGCAGACGAAAAATGGTTCAAAATGATGACCAAGCATACGTGATGTCACATTACAAAAAGTTGTCAGCGGATTGGACTCGTGTACTATTATATTCTCTGCGGTTGTGTGCGGTACTTGTGTTGCAGATCCGGACATGTTCATTATGACCGAAGACTATCTTGGAGTATTCGGAAATGGGAACCTGCCTTGCAATGCCGAAGACAATCTGCGCGCCGGACACCTCGTCATTGAAGCCTGGTTCATGGGCTACTGAGGGAGTCTTGGACTAAGGAGTCCTCAGGCGTCCGACCTATTAGACATGGGCCGGACTGATGGGCTGTGAAGATACGAAGACCGAAGACTCTACCCGTGTCCGGATGGGACTCTCCTTGGCGTGGAAGGCAAGCTTGGCGTCCGAATATGAAGATTCCTTTCTTTGTAACCGACCTTATGTAACCCTAGATCCCTCCTGTGTCTATATAAACCGGAGGGCTAGGTCCGTAGATATATCCTCATAATCATAGTCAGACAGGCTAGACTTTTAGGGTTTAGCCATTACGATCTCGTGGTAGATCAACTCTTGTAATACTCATATTCATCAAGATCAATCAAGCAGGAAGTAGGGTATTACCTCCATAGAGAGGGCCCGAACCTGGGTAAACATTGTGTCCCCTGCCTCCTGTTACCATCGACCTTAGACGCACAGTTCAGGACCCCCTACCCGAGATCCGCCGGTTTTGACACCGACACCAGGTACACATTCTTCTTACAATTTACAAATATATACCGTCGTTATCATCCAAACAGTGCGTCCATGCGCGGTATACCTTGTTTGTTTGTCCTGAAAGGTTACTGAGAGCAGGCCAATCATTGATGGTCATAAACATCAATGCATGTAGGTCAAATTCTTCCTGATCGAGCTCATCCCACGCATGTACACCTTTTCCATTCCACAACTATAAGAGTTCTTCAACTAATGGCCTTAGGTACACATCAATGTCGTTGCCGGGTTGCTTAGGGCCTTGGATGAGCACTGGCATCATATTGAACATCCGCTTCATGCACAACCAAGGAGGAAGGTTATACATACATAGAGTCACAGGCCAGGTGCTATGATTGCTGCTCTGCTCCCTAAAAGGATTAATGCCATCCGCGCTTAGACCAAACCATATGTGCCTTGCGTCACCTGCAAAGTCCCCCCACTTCCTCTCGATTTTTCTCCACTGCGACCCGTCAGCGGGTACTCTCAACTTCCTGTCTTTCT
The DNA here is from genome assembly GCF_003073215.2 of Triticum urartu. Classification (NCBI taxonomy): domain Eukaryota; kingdom Viridiplantae; phylum Streptophyta; class Magnoliopsida; order Poales; family Poaceae; genus Triticum; species Triticum urartu. The sequence continues at coordinate 545,075,863 of NC_053022.1, forward strand.
TACGGTCTTCTATGTGCCATCGCATCAACTTGGCATGCTCTTTGTTTTGGAACAAATGTTTCAACCATGGTATTATAGGAGCATACCACATCACCTTGGTAGGAATCTTCTTCCTGGGGCGCTCTCCCTCGACATCACCAGGGTCATCGCGGCTGGTCTTATAGCATAATGCACCGCATATCGGGCATGCATTCAAATCCTCATACTCACCACGGTAGAGGATGTAGTCATTAGGGCATGCATGTATCTTTTGCACCTCTAATCCTAGAGGGCAGACAACCTTCTTTGCTTCGTACGCACTCTCGGGCAATTCGTTGTCCTTTGCAAGTATCTTCTTTAACATTATTGATACGTCTCCAACGTATCTATATTTTTTTTGTTCCATGCTATTATATTATCTGTTTTGGATGTTTAATGGGCTTTAATATGCTCTTTTATATTATTTTTGGGACTAACCTATTAACCGGAGGCCCAGTGCCAGTTTCTGTTTTTTTGCCTATATCAGAGTTTCACAGAAAAGGAATACCAAACAGAATGAAACTTTCGTGGTGATCTTTCTTGGACCGAATGCAAACCAGAAGACTTGGAGTTGAAGTCTAGAACTCCGTGAGGCGGTCACGAGGCAGGAGGGCGCGCCAAGGGGGGGTAGGCGCGCCCCCACCCTCATGGGCCCCACATATCTCCACCGACATACTTCTTTCACCTATATATACTCTTATACCCTAGATCGATCACAAAGAGCCACGAAACCACTTTTCCACCGCCGCAACCTTCTCTACCCGTGAGATCCCATCTTGGGGCCTTTTCCGGCGATCTATCGGAGGGGGGATCGATCACGGAGGGCTTCTACATCTACACCATAGCCTCTCCGATGAAGCGTGAGTAGTTTACCACGGACCTACTGCTCCATAGTTATTAGCTAGATGGCTTCTTCTCTCTGTTTGATTCTCAATACAAAGTTCTCATCAATGTTCTTGGATATCTATTCGATGTAATACTCTTTTGTGGTGTGTTTGCTGAGATCCGATGAATTGTGGGTTTATGAACAAGATTATCTATGAATATTATTTGGTACTTCTCTGAATTCTTATATGCATGACTTGATATCTTTGCAAGTCTCTTCGAATTATCGGTTTAGTTTGGCCTACTAGATTGATCTTTCTTGCAATGGGAGAAGTGCTTAGCTTTGGGTTCAATCTTGTGGTGTCCTTTCCCAGTGACAGTAGGGGCAGCAAGGCATGTATTGTATTGTTGCAATCGAGGATAAAAAGATGGGGTTTATATCATATTGTTTGAGTTTGTCCCTCTACATCATTTCATCTTGCTTAAAGTGTTACACTGTTCTTATGAACTTAATACTCTAGATGCATGCTGGATAGCGGTCGATGTGTGGAGTAATAGTAGTAGATGCAGAATCGTTTCGATCTACTTGACACGGACGTGATGCCTATATTCATGATCATAGCCTTAGATATCTTCATAACTATGCACTTTTCTATCAATTGCTTGGCAGTAATTTGTTCACCCACCGTAATACATGCTATCTTGAGAGAAGCCACTAGTGAAACCTATGGCCCCCGGGTCTTTTCTTATTATATTGCATCTCTTTTATTTACATCACATCTCGTTTACTATTTTGCAATCTTTACTTTCCAATCTATACAACTAAAATACCAAAAATATTTATTTTACTATCTTTATCAGATCTCACTTTTGCGAGTGACCGTGAAGGGATTGACAACCCCTTTATCGTGTTGGTTGCAAGGTTCTTGATTGTTTGTGCGGGTACTAGGTGACTTGTGTGTTGTCTCCTACTGGATTGATACCTTGGTTCTCAAAAACTGAGGGATATAATTACACTACTTTGCTGCATCACCCTTTCCTCTTCAAGGAAAAACCAACGCATGCCCAAGGGGTAGCAAGAAGGATTTTTGGCACCGTTGCCGGGGAGATTTACGCCAAGTCAAGACATACCAATTACCCATCATAAACTCTTCTCCCTCGCATTACATTATTCGCCATTCACCTCTCGTTTTCTTCTCCCCCACTTCTAAAACGATTTTCGAAAAGATCCGCCTTTGCATCGCCCTCTTCCGTTTGATAATGTGTTACCATGTGCCTTCTTTTTGCTTGCATCTTCGCTTGCTAAAAGTTTAAGGATCCCCATCCACTTGCTAATCTTTTTAAAGGATCCAATTATGATGACCCAATTTCTAGTGAGTTGAGTGCACTAGATTATCTTTATGAAGCTTTGATTGAAATCCGTGAATCAGAAAATTGTGATGAAGTGCTTTATAAAGTGATTCACGATAGATCTTTGAATAAAAAGCATGATTGCAATGATGTTACTATAAATTCTATTAATGTCAATTGTGTTAATAATATGCAAAACCCTAAGCTTGGGGATGCTAATTTTGCTATGTCTACTACTTGTTGCAATGATCATGATTGGGGTTATTCTTATGATCTTGAAAATTTATTTAAGCCCCATGATGAATATGAGATTGATAATAATGTTTGCAATAATACTGAAAGTGGGTTTGGAAGAGTGTCAACTTTAGATCCCACATATTTCGATAATGTTCAATCTTATGAAGTTTTTGATAAAAGTGGGTTCGGAGAGGTCATGACTTTATTTTATGATAATCCGACTATTTCAGAAGAGTGTCAACTTTGCATGCATGTGGATCATGAAGACCAAATTTTACGTGATAGTTATATTGTTTAAATTGATTATGATCCTACATGTAATTATTATCAGAGAGGGAAATATGGTTGTAGAAATTTTCATGTTGCTAAATTACCTCTCGTTATGTTGAGATCGCTATTGTTTCTTTCCTCTTCCTTGCATATGCTAGTTTTTGCTTGTTATGATAATTTGTTTGGCTATCAGATGCCTATGCATAGGAAGTATTTTAGACTTAGAAGTGTTTTTCACATACTATATGATGCTCTCTTTGTGTTTCATATGTTTCATGTGAGCATCATTAAAATTAGCAATCCTAGCTAGGGGCGTTAAACGATAGCGCTTGTTGGGAGGCAACCCAATTTTATTTTTGTTCCTTGCTTTTTGCTCTTGTTTAGTACTCCCTCCGTTCCTTGATATAAGGTGTATAGATTTTTGAGAAAAAGTCCGAAATATAAGGTTTATTGCGTTGAACCACTCATTTGGATAATTTTTTTTAAGGATATGGTTACATTTCCTTATATCATGCAAGCTCCTCTATTTTCTCATGTCAATTAGTCATGTGTAATCTCACCCAAAACTTGTAAAATTTTCCATACATGTGTGTTCTTTAATTTTCGTGCCAAAAACTATACACCCTATATCTAGGAACGGAGGGAGTAATAAATAATTCATCTAGCTTCTGTTAGGATTGTGTTTTTATGTTTTAATTAGTGTTTGTGCCAAGTAAAGCCTTTAGGATCTTCTTGGGTGATTGTTGTTTGATCTTGCTGATAAAAACAGAAAGTATGCGCTCAAGAAAATAATTTTCATTTTTTACCAGAGAGCGATAAAATACCAATTCCAACTGCAGTAGACCATTATACAAATTATCCTACAGTAGATCATTATACAAATTATCCTGGTCGTCCTAATTTTTCAGAATTTTTGGTGTTATGGAAGTATTCGAAACCTCCAGATTTCTACAAACTGTTTTGTTTTTGACAGATTCTGTTTTTCGCGTGTTGTTTGCTTATTTTGATGCATCTATGGCTAGTATCGGGGGGTATGAACCATAGAGAAGTTGGAATACAGTAGGTTTAACACCAACATAAAGAAAGAATGAGTTCATTACAGTACCTTAAAGTGGTGGTTTATTTTCTAATGCTAACGGAGCTCATGAGATTTTCTGTTGAGTTTTGTGTTGTGAAGTTTTCAAGTTTTTGGGTAAAGATTTGATGGATTTTGGAATAAGGAGTGGCAAGAGTCTAAGCTTGGGGATGCCCAAGGCACCCCAAGGTAAAATTCAAGGACAACCAAAAGCATAGCTTGGGGATTCCCCGGAAGGCTTCCCCTCTTTCGTCTTCGTCTATCGGTAACTTTACTTGAAGCTATATTTTTATTCACCACATAATATGTGTTTTGCTTGGAGCGTATTGTATGATATGATTCTTTGCTTTTTAGTTTACCACAATCATCCTTTCTGTACACACCTTTTGGGAGAGACACGCATGAATCGGAATTTATTAGAATACTCTATGTGCTTCACTTATATCTTTTGAGCTAGATAATTTTGATCTAGTGCTTCACTTATATCTTTTTAGAGCATGGTGGTTGCTTTATTTTATAGAAATTATTGATCTCTCATGCTTCACTTATATTATTTTGAGAGTCTTTAAGAGCAGCATGGTAATTTGCTTTGGCTATAAAATTAGTCCTAATATGATGGGCATCCAAGATGGGTATAATAAAAACTTTCATATAAAGTGCATTGAATGCTATGAGAAGTTTGAGTCCTTATGATTGTTTTGAGATACGAAGATGGTGATATTAGACTCATGCTAGTTGAGTAGTTGTGAATTTGAGAGATACTTGTGTTAAAGTTTGTGATTCCCGTAGCATGCATGTATGGTGAACCATTATGATGAAGTCGGAGTGTGGTTTATTTATTTATTATCTTCCTTATGAGTGGCGGTCGGGGACGAGCGATGGTCTTTTCCTACCAATCTATCCCCCTAGGAGCATGCGTGTAGTACTTCGTGTCGATAACTAATATATTTTTGCAATAAGTATGTGAGTTCATTATGACTAATGTTCAGTCCATGGATTATACGCACTCTCACCCTTCCACCATTGCTAGCCTCTCTAGTACCGCGCAAATTTCACTGGTACCATAAACCCACCATTTACCTTCCTCAAAACAGCCACCATACCTACCTATTATGGCATTTCCATAGCCATTCCGAGATATATTGTCATGCAACTTTCCACCTTTCCATTTATTATGACATGCTTCATCATTGTCATATTGCTTTGCATGATCATGTAGTTGACATCGTATTTGTGGCAAAGCCACCATTCATAATTTTTTATACATGTCACTCTTGAATCATTGCACATCCCGGTACACCGCCGGAGGCATTCACATAGAGTCATATTTTGTTCTAAGTATCGAGTTGTAATTCTTGAGTTGTAAGTAAATAAAAGTGTGATGATCATCATTATTAGAGCATTGTCCCAGTGAGGAAAGGATGATGGAGACTATGATTCCCCCACAAGTCGGGATAAGACTCCGGATGAAAAAAGAAGAGAAAAATATGCCATAAAAAGGCCTAAATGAAAAATGAGAGAAAAAGAAAGAAGGGACAATGCTACTATCCTTTTTCCACACTTGTGCTTCAAAGTAGCACCATGATTTTCATGATAGAGAGTCTCCTATTTTGTCACTTTCATATACAAGTGGGAATTTTTCATTATAGAACTTGGCTTGTATATTCCAATGATGGGCTTCCTCAAATTGCCCTAGGTCTTCGTGAGCAAGTGATGACCCACAAGTATAGGGGATCTATCGTAGTCCTTTCGATAAGTAAGAGTGTCGAATCCAACGAGGAGCAGAAGGAAAGGATAAGCGGCTTTCAGCAAGGTATTCTCTGCAAGTACTGAAATAAGTGGTAACAGATAGTTTTGTGATAAGATAGATTGTAACGAGCAACAAGTAAATAAAGTGCAGCAAGGTGGCACAATCCTTTTGTAGCAAAGGACAAGCTGGAACAAACTCTTATAATAGGAAAAGCGCTCCCGAGGACACATGGGAATATCATCAAGCTAGTTTTCATCACGTTCATATGATTCGCGTTCGATACTTTGATAATTTGATATGTGGGTGGACCGGTGCTTGGGTGCTGTTCTTACTTGAACAAGCATCCCACTTATGATTAACCTCTATTGCAAGCATCCGCAACTACAACAAAAGTATTAAGGTAAACCTAACCATAGCATGAAACATGTGGATCCAAATCAGCCCCTTACGAAGCAACACATAAACTAGGGTTTAAGCTTCTATCACTCTAGCAACCCATCATCTACTTATTACTTCCCAATGCCTTCCTCTAGGCCCAAATAATGGTGAAGTGTTATGCAGTCGACGTTCACATAACACCACTAGAGGCTAGACAACATCATCTTATCAAAATATCAAACGAATACCAAATTCACATGACTACTAATAGCAAGACTTCTCCCTTGTCCTCAGGAACAAACGTAATTACTCACAAAGCATATTCATGTTCATAATCAGAGGGGTAATAATATGCATATAGGATCTGAACATATGATCTTCCACCAATTAAACCAACTAGCATCAACTACAAGGAGTAATCAACACTACTAGCAACCTACTACCACCAATCCCGGACTTTGAGACAAGAATTGGATACAAGAGATGAACTAGGGTTTGGAGATGAGATGGTGCTGGTGAAGATGTTGATGGAGATTGCCCTCTCTCGGTGAGAGGAGCGTTGGTGATGACGATGGTGATGATTTCCCCCTCCCGGAGGGAAGTATCCCCGGCAGAACAGCTCTGCCGGAGCTCTAGATTGGATCCGCCAAGGTTCCGCCTCGTGGCGGCGGAGTCTCATCCCGAAAGGTTCCTTCCTATTTTTTTCTCATCGAAAGACTTCATATATGAGAAGATGGACGTCGGAGAGCCACCAGGGGGCCCACGAGGTAGGGGGCGCGCCCTAGGTGGGGGGGCCCCCACCCTCATGAGCAGGGTGTGGGCCCCCTGGCCTTCATCTTTGGCGAGGATTTTTCTTTATTTGTTTTAAGATGTTCCGTGGAGTTTCAGGACTTTTGGAGTTGCGCAGAATAGGTCTCTAATATTTGCTCCTTTTCCAGCCCAGAATTCCAGCTGTCGGCATTCTCCCTCCTTATGTAAACCTTGTAAAATAAGAGAGAATAGCCATAAGTATTGTGACATAAAGTAAAATAACAGTCCATAATGCGATAAATATTGATATAAAAGCATGATGCAAAATGGACGTATCAGCAAGCAAGTTGGATGCACACCCACTTAGTTTCTTTTTGAGCTTTCATACACTTATAGCTCTAGTGCATTTGTTGCATGGCAATCCCTACTCACTCACATTGATATCTATTGAAGGGCATCTCCATAGCCCGTTGATACGCCTAGTTAATGTGAGACTATCTCATCCTTTTTGTCTTCTCCACAACCACCATTCTATTCCACCTATAGTGCTATGTCCATGGCTCACGCTCATGTAATGCGTGAAGATTGAAAAAGTTTGAGAACATCAAAAGTATGAAACAATTGCTTGGCTTGTCATCAGGGTTGTGCATGATTAAATATTTTGTGTGCTGAAGATAGAGCATAGCTACACTATATGATTTTGTAGGGATAGCTTTCTTTGGTCATGTTATTTTGAGAAGACATGATTACTTTCTTAGTATGCTTGAAGTATTATTATTTTATGTCAATACTAAATTTTTGTCTTGAATCTTTCGGGTCTGAACATTCATGCCACGATAAAGAAAATTACATTGATAATTATGTTGGGTAGCATTCCACATCAAAAATTCTATTTTTATCATTTACCTACTCGAGGACGAGCAGGAATTAAGCTTGGGGATGCTTGATACGTCTCCAATGTATCTATAATTTTTTATTGTTCCATGCTATTATATTATCTATTTTGGATGTTTAATGGGCTTTAATATGCTCTTTAATATTATTTTTGGGACTAACCTATTAACTAGAGGCCCAGTGCCAGTTTCTGTTTTTTTTCCTATTTTAGAGTTTCGCAGAAAAGGAATACCAAACGGAATTAAACCTTCGTGATGATCTTTCTTGGACCGAAAGCAAACCAGACGACTTGGACGTGGGGCCCATGTAGCTCCACTGACGTACTTCTTTCCGCCTATATATACTCTTATACCCTAGGTCGATCACAGAGAGCAACGAAACCACTTTTCAACCGCAGAAACCTTCTGTACCCGTGAGATCCCATCTTGGGGCCTTTTCGGGCAATCTGCCGGAGGGGGAATCGATCACGGAGGGCTTCTACATCAACACCATAGCCTCTCCGATGAAGCGTGAGTAGTTTACCACAGACCTTCGGGTCCATAGTTATTAGCTAGATGGCTTCTTCTCTGTGTTTGAATCTCAATACAAAGTTCTCCTCGATGTTCTTGGAGATCTATTCGATGTAATACTCTTTTGCGGTGTGTTTGCCGAGATCCGATGAATTGTGGGTTTATTAACAAGATTATCTATGAATATTATTTGGTTCTTCCCTGAATTCTTATATGCATGATTTTATATCTTTACAAGTCTCTTTGAATTATCGGTTTAGTTTGGCCTACTAGATTGATCTTTCTTGCAATGGGAGAAGTGCTTAGCTTTGGGTTCAATCTTGCGGTGTCCTTTCCCAGTGACAGTAGGGGCAGCAAGGCACGTATTGTATTGTTGCCGTCGAGGATAAAAGGATGGGGTTTATATCATATTGTTTGAGTTTATCCCTCTACATCATGTCATCTTGCTTAAAGCATTACTCTGTTCTTATGAACTTAATACTCTAGATGCATCCTGGATTTCGGTCGATGTGTGGAGTAATAGTAGTAGATGCAGAATCGTTTCGATCTACTTGACTTGGACGTGATGCCTATATTCATGATCATTGCCTTAGATATCTTCATAACTATGCACTTTTCTATCAATTGCTCGGCAGTAACTTGTTCACCCACCGTAAGACATGCTATCTTGAGAAAAGCCACTAGTGAAACCTATGGCCCCTGGGTCTATTTCTTATTATATTGCATCTCTTTTATTTACATCGCATCTCATTTACTATTTTGCAATCTTTACTTTCCAATCTATACAACAAAAATATTTATTTTACAATCTTTATCAGATCTCACTTTTGCGAGTGACCATGAAGGGATTGACAACCCCTTTATCGTGTTGGTTGCAAGGTTCTTGATTGTTCGTGCAGGTACTAGGTGACTTGTGCGTTGTCTCCTACTAGATTGATACCTTGGTTCTCAAAAACTGAGGGAAATACTTAGGGTACTTTGCTGCATCACCCTTTCCTCTTCAAGGGAAAACCAACGCATGCTCAAGAGATAGCAATTATCAGCAACTTTCCAAATACCTTGTCAGATACACCATTCTCTGGCTTCCATTGTAGCAATTCTAGTGTGGTGCCCAGCTTTTTCTTGTCAGCTTCGCAATTCGGGTACAACAATTTCTTGTGATCCTCTAACATGCGCTGCAACTCCAGCCTCTCCTTCTCACTTGCGTAGTTTCTCTTTGCGTCGGCAATGGCCCAACTTAGATCATCAGTAGGCTCATTTGATGCCTCTTCTTTAGCTTCTTCCCGCATTGCCATCTCAGCTTCTTCCCCCATTGTTGTACCATCGTATTCAGGGAACCCATGGCTAGGATAGCCGTCGTCCTCCTCTTCTTCTTCATTTTCTTCCATCATAACTCCTCTTTCTCCGTACTTGGTCCAAATATTATAGTGGGGCATGAAACCGGACTGAAACAGGTGCCAGTGAATGGTTCTTGAGTTAGAGTAATTGTGATCATTCTTACAGCTAGCACATGGACAAGACATAAAATCATCTGCCCGCTTGTTTTCCTCAGCCACAAGCAGAAAAGTATGCACACCTTTAACGAACTGGGGAGAGCATCGGTCATCATACATCCATTGCCGGTTCATCTTCATTACACAACACTGAATAGACCAAATTAATGCAAGTGCATACAACACTTATTTCTCATAAAACAACATACAAATAACTCTCTAGCTAAAGCATTTAAATGCAACAACAAATGCGATCAAGATCGCAACAAAGGTAATAATTGATCCAACAGCATAATGATACCAAGCCTCACTATTGATGGCATATTTGCTAATCTTTCTAATCTTCAAGCACATTTTCTCCATCTTGATCTTGTGATCATCGACGACATCGGCAACATGAAACTCCAATTCCACCTTCTCCCCCTCAATTCTTTTCAATTTTTCTTTCAAATACTCATTTTTTTCCAGCTAAATTTAACCTCTAGACAATAGGGTCGGTTGGAATTTCCGGTTCACATACCTCCTAGATAAAAATATCTATGTCAACTTGATGGGCATAATTTGTCATAAACATGAAATGCAACAAATAGTTTTAAAAGAGAATATACCACATCCGAATCATAAACCGGACGAGGGCCAACGGAGACGGATATCAGAACCATGGCACTATGTATAACAAACAACGTACGGGTATCTAAATCACACAAACATGGTTATTTTATATAAAAAGGATAATAACGGGAGGCTCACCACAAGGTGGTGCCGGCGACGGGACGATGTGGGCGATCGACGGTGGTTAGGATGGAGACGGGAAGGCACTAAGTAAACCACACCTACATATGCAAAATAAGAGTTACTTTGACCTCAAATTGCATATAAATCAAATACTACCACATATAATTCCTCCCAAAATAAAACCCACAAATCACTATACTTATATAGCATTGCAAGAGCTAATCTAGCAATGAGATATGAAAGGACAAAGTTGCTAACCTTTGTGATCACTTGGATGGATGGGGTGCCTTCAAATCTTCACAAATTTTGGTAAAAATGGAATGTCAGCTCGAGAGGAAGAGGAAGAAAACAGAGGACATGAAAGGGGAAGAACGGAGAGCTCGGGCTCGATGAAGGGTTTATATAGGATGACCTTTAGTCCCAATTGGTTATATGAACCGGGACTAAAGGTATATCTCTAGTCCCAGTTTGTGCCATGAACCGGGACTAAAGGTGTTGGTGGGGCCGCAGCGTGACACCAGCCTGCCACCACCTCTTTAGTCTCAGTTCGTGGCATGAACTGGTACTAAAGGTTCGCCACGAACCGGGGCTAATGAGCGCCGCCCGCCTAGCCGTTGGAACCGGCACTAATGGTCACATTAGTGCAACTTCAATTACAAACCAGGACTAATGAGCTTAACATTAGGCCCTTTTTCTAATAGTGGGCACTACTAGGGAAAAGCTTATAGGCAGACGCTTACTAGTAGCACGGGTTTATACCCCTCGCTACTGCTACTTACTAGTAGCGCGGGTTTATACCCCTCGCTACTACTAAGTTGATAGTAGTAGCGCGGGTTTATAACCCTCACTTCTACTAAGTGGTGTCTACCGTGCCCCCCGGGGACATGCCATAGTAGTAGCGAGGGGTATAAACCCACGCTAGTACTAAGTTTATAGTAGTAGCGCGGGTTTATACCCCTCGCTACTACTAGGTACATGGTTTTTGAAGAGCCCTGAAACCCCCATCTCGTCCCCCAAATCCTCCATCTCCCCCGTCACTCTCCCCCCTCTCTCCCTAGGCTCTCACATGGACCTCCTACCTAGGCGCGCCTCCTCCTCCATGGCGGCAAAAGAGGCCACCGGCGTCCGAGAGCTTGTCAGTCTTCCCCGCATCTCCATGCCACTACGCCAGAGGACCTCACCACCGACGACCAACCCCGGTGCTACCTCCATCTCCTTCCTCTCTCCCTCGTTTTTCTTTTTCTCTCTTTCCCTCTGGTTTGACTCACCCTCGCATGTCCTTGCCCATGTAGGTCATAGCCATGGACAACCAAGAGCTCGCTGCCTTTGCTGCGAAGAGGAGCCCCACACTACCGCCTTACTCGGCCATGGATCCGAGCCCTTTGCAGAAGGCGTCGTCGGATCTGGTCTGCCGCTGCCCTTCCGCACCTCCGGCGACCCCTGCCATCGCTGGATCGGACAATTGCTGCCATTGACAGCATGCACGAGATCGAGAATTTTTTGTTTTTGAAATTAATAGTAGTAGCGCGGGTGCACCCGCGCCACTACTACAAGTTAGCTATAGCGTCGTAGTAGTAGCACGGGCACCCGCGCTACTACTAGGCTTTTTCCCTAGTAGTAAGGACAAGCCTGGACAAACTCTTATATAAAGCAAGGTGCTCCCGAGGACACATGGGAATTGTTGTCAAGCTAGTTTTCATCATGCTCATATGATTCGCGTTCGTTACTTTGATAATTTGATATGTGGGTGGACCGGTGCTTGGGTGCTGCCCTTCCTTGGACAAGCCTCCCACTTATGATTAACCCCTCTCGCAAGAATCCGCAACTATGAAAGAAGTATTAAGGTAAACCTAACCATATCATGAAACATATGGATCCAAATCAGCCCCTTATGAAGCAACGCATAAACTAGGGTTTAAGCTTCTGTCACTCTAGCAACCCATCATCTACTTATTACTTCCCAATTCCTTCCCCTAGGCCCAAATAATGGTGAAGTGTGATGTAGTTGACGTTCACATAACACCCCTAGAGGAGAGATAACGTACATCTCATCAAAATATCGAACGAATACCAAATTCACATGATTACTTATAACAAGACTTCTCCCATGTCCTCGGGAACAAACGTAACTACTCACAAAATATATTTATAATCAAGATCATAGGAGTATTAATTATCATTAAGGATCTGAAAATATAATCTTCCACTAGATAAACCAACTAGCATCAACTACAAGGAGTAATCAACACTTCTAGCAACCCACGGGTACCAATCTGAGGTTTTGGGACCAAGATCGAATACAAGAGATGAACTAGGGTTTGAGAGGAGATGGTGCTGGTGAAGATTTTGATGGAGATTGACCCCCTCTCAATGAGAAGATCGATGGTGATGACGATGGCGACGATTTCTCCCAGAGGGATGTTTCCCCCGCAGAACAGCTCCGCCGGAGCCCTAGATTGGTTCTCAGGTTCCGCCTCGAGACGGCGGCGCTTCATCCCAAAAGTTCCTTCTGAGTTTTTCTAGGTCAAAACACACCATATAGCCAAAGATGGGCACCGGAGGCCTGCCAGGGGGCCCACAAGGTCGGGGGTGCGCCCTGGGGGGTAGGGCGCGCCCTCCACCCTTTTGGCTGGCTGGTGGCCCCCCTCTGGTACTTTCTTCGCCCATTATTTTTTATATATTCCAAAAACATGCTCCGTGAAGTTTCAGGACTTTTGGAGATGTGCAGAATAGGTCTCTAATATTTGCTCCTTTCCGGTCCAAAATTCCAGCTGCCGGCATTCTCCCTCTTCATGTAAAACTTATAAAATAAGAGAGAATAGGCATAAGTATTGTGATATAATGTAATAACAGCCATAATGCAATAAATATCAACATAAAAGCATGATGCAAAATGGACGTATCAGATAGGCAAGCATAGAAGCTCTCTCGAAGTGGAGTAATAGTAGTAAGATGCAAATGGATGTCGCTCTACTTGTCACGGGCAGAATGCCTATGTACTGATCATGCCATGAATAACAACATAACTATGCACCTTTTTATCAATTGCAATAGTAATTTGCTCACCCACCGTTTGGTATTTTCTTGAGAGAGATCCCTCTAGTGAAAGCTACGGCCCCTGGGTCCATTTAAATCATATGACTAAAACCCTAAATACCTTGCTGGAATTTATTTACTTTTATTTAGTTTTGCAATTTATATATCTCCTACTATCAGAATAAATCCTTGCAATTAACGACTCCAAGGGGATTGACAGTCCTCTTGCCGACGTAGGGTGCAAGGATTTGCTCTTGTGTGTGTAGGTACTGCTAAAGGTCATTTGCGTGAATATCCTATTGGTTCGATAAACCTTGGTTCTTTACTGAGGGAAATACTTTCTGCTACTCTACTACTTCATCCTTCCTCTTCAGGGAAATCTTAACGCATTTCACAAGTAGCTGTGCTTGATGGGCCCATAACGCCACCCCACGCGGACAGGGGGGGCATGCGTGGCTAGGCCGCATGGAGGCCTCATGGCTCCCCACTAGCACTTCTTCGGTCCTCCCATCTTCTTATCTTCCATAAAAATTCCTTTAAAATCCCCAGTCAATTTGGAGCACTTCTATTTCTAATATCACCATGGCAATTCTGCTGTAAACAGTGTTAGTCTAGCTTGGATTCATTCAAATCATGCAAATTAGAGGGTAAAACAATGTCAAAAGAGGTTGAAAAGGTAGATACGTATGGCACGATCAGTATAACTTTGAACCATTTATATTGATATTTCTACAGAAATAACAACAATGAAACATATTAAGAAGGTACAAGAAGGGAAATTTTGGAAGGAAAAATATTTACCACTCTCTTCTCTACAACAATATTAACAATTCACGTAGTTATTATGATGCATATGTGGTAGCATGCTCAATTGCATCCGTGACTTTGCATATTGTGCACTTATTTTTATCATTAATTTTTTTGAGATCATGTCACATATGGTAGGGTGTTGTTGGTTTATGAGGAGAGATCTGTTCTCATAAGTCTCATTGCATACATATTATTATTCATTGCATGACATTATGTAATTTACTGTTGTTAACGTACTCGTGTATTAACCAGTTGCAATCCTGGTTTCACGACAATAGTCCCAAGACATGGAGCCGATGGAAAAGGTTATATGTTGGCCAACATGTAAAAGGTTATATGTTGTTTGATGTAGTTTCTTATGTGGCATTCATATGTTTTAGCTTGTCACTCATGTTGTTATTATATTGTAACAATTTGCTGCCTAGCACTGCCCTACCTTAGTTATGACACTGTAATTACCCACAAATAAGTTACGACAGTGATCGTGCATCTATTATGCAAAGAGCGAGACTAATAAATCTTATTATCTAAGTAAAAAAACATGTTTGTATAGTAAAAAATCAAATGCACAAGAATCTTTTCAAACATTTTTCACATGGCATAAATCAGATTTACTTATTCAGTTATTCATGATTTATGTGTAGTAATTACATGAAAATGTGTGTTCCATCATTATATGGTTTTTGAGAGGTTTATCGACCCCATCACATTTCAAACAACTGATTGCCACATGTCCTTCAAAAGAAAGGGTGTCATGCCAAAAAAGAAACAACGAAGCCATTTAACAAGACCAGATTGAGTAAATCATCCCTCATAGCCAAATGTCAAATCCAATGATTGTAACTAGAGATTAATTTGCAGAGATGCTAATGTAGGTTATTTTGTTATGTTACAACGATCATGAGAAACAAGTGAATTCATGTAGTGTTTGACACGTATATCATTGATGGTAAGACCTAGGGACCCTCATATTAGTGGGTATTATTCTGATTAAGTCAAGAAAGAAGATATGCAGGTGTATTTCTGTAGAAACAAATATGGAGATGCACAACTGTTGTCTAAATATAAGTGATGTTAGTTTACAGAGCGACAAATGTTCGTCTTTGGTCATCTAACGACGAGCATGAGAAACAAGTGAATTCCGGTCATAGCAACTCGAAACGGCGGTAATGCCTTCTGTTGCTGCTCTGAAGATACCACCTATAGGAACCCGCATAGTTCTTCGTAATTTCTATAAAGTAAAAAACTAAAGATATGCAAATATATACTTATTTCTAGACTAGAAGCAAATATGCTACAGATGTCTAAGATAAGTGATGGTGCATACCAATAATAGATACATCATGGGGAAATGTAATGCAGGAATATACACACAGTATAAAGATAACGAGCCATGGCATGACAACAAGGGGGGAAAGGCCACACAGTTCCAGAGCAGGCCAGTTAGCTACCTCGCTAACTAGGTAAACTGTTGCCAATTGATGCATTGCAGGAAGAAATCAGGATAAAAAATACCATATCGATCTCAAGAAAAGATATATATATATGAATGGCATGTCCCTGTTGATGGTACTACATTATTGTGCAAGTTTTTCACACACACCCATGCAAGTGCAACATGCATAAGATACAGAGCAGCCCACCAAACAAGCATCCATCATCATCACCACATTATTCTTGTCTCTTTGTATGCTGTAAACACAACTCATGGCCTAATCGATGTAACATGCCACGTCTACACCTAATGCATCATCTATCCTGCCACTTTGCTTTCTGGTGGTACTACACACCAAGAAAATTTCAGTTTCCATTGCTCTTGTTGCAATGCACTTGTCGATCACATGGTTCGTGCGTACCCCCTGTGGCCGGCGCTGCCTCGTTTGCTTCAAACGGTTTCGACGGCCTCGAGAACGGCGGCCGTGAGGCTCTTGTGCACGCTCTCGCCGTCGTCACGGGCGGCGGAGAGGATTCTGTCCTCGTCCTGATCATCGGCGGCTTTCTTCTTGCTCTTGGTGTACTCGCCGTAGAGGTAGGAGGACAGGCCCCAGACGCAGAGCGCGGTGGCGACGGCCTTCTCGGCGCCAAACGGGTCGCCGAACACGACGACGCCGCCAATGACATTGGCCGTGAGCACCGCCGCCATGCACACGCCGCTGTGGAGCGACGACGTCAAGTAGATCACGCCGGCGGTGCCCATGAAGCACGCCTGCCATGTCACGACCAACGTTGCCACCACGACCCAGTAAACGGCGTGGGACCCCTTCCAGGGGGCCACGTCGTTGGCGAAGCCGCCGGTCGCCGCGAGCCCGATCGCTGCCACGACGGACGCCATGGCCTGCATCACTGCCTGCACCTCCACCGCCAGGATGAACCCGCCGGAGACCACCTCCCTATACAACAGCTCCATCACCGGCAGGTATGCAGAGAAGAGCCCTGCGGCACCGAGCGTGACGACGAAGCCGATGATGTACCCCTTCCGGTCCGGGCTCTCGCCGGCGTCGCCTGACCGGAGGGCGAGGAGCACGGAGCAGAGCATCATGAGCACGACGGCGTTGAGGTTGACGAAGGTGAGCGGGTGACGGACGATGGCGACGGCGAGGACGAGCGTGAAGGCAAGCTGCGTGGAGAGCAGCAGCGACGAGGTGGACACGGGCAGGAGCGAGGAGCTGTAGGAGAAGAGAAGGTTGTTGACGCCCATGAGACCGCCGATGACGAGGCACACGGCCAGGAACCGCCGCGAGAACCAAAGAAACGGCCGCGGCACGGAGGCGGGGCGGCCGGCGAGGAACACCGCGACCACCAGCGTGGGGAACCCCGCCGACTGCACCAGCGTGACCACCCACTTGTTCTGCCCGCCGTGCTCGAAGTAGAACCGGGACAGCAGGCTCGAGGCCACCGACCCGACCAGCAGCGCCGCGTAGTTCACCATCAGGAGCACCGCCGACCTGCGGCGCCGCGGCGCCACCGGGGCCGAGGAGATCGCCATTGCCGCGCGCTCTCTCGATGCCGTCGTCAAGGAAACAATCGATGGCGATGGCGATGGCGATGGAGATGGAGATGGGCGTCGCGGTTTGTATGTAGGCGGCATGTATGTATATCGGGTAGCAGGGGGGCGATTTTGTGGTTGGCGACCGGAGGCAAGGAGATAAAGGATGCTAATTGCGTAGAGTGTGGAGAATTCATGGAAGGTTTTACACGGCGCGGCCTCTTCCGTTTCTCTGCTTTTCTTGGTGGCTGGATGTGAAAAAGATAGGCGTCAGTTATCATACGTTACTAGTCTTATTTTGGCACTAACTGATCACGGCAAAACTTGGAAATTACTCATGTCAACATTTATTTGCTAGACAGAGATATCTAGATCATGAAGAGGTAACCATCACCTACAGATATACAGTATATTTTTTCGAGAAGACCAGGAAATAATTAATGTGCTCTTATTTTTCAAAAAAAATATTTTTTTATGTGCTCTTCTGCCTGTATAGTTTTCTTAGAGCCAAACCCTTGTGCATTTCGAAACGCATGATGCATTCATTCAGTGATCAAAGCTTGGAACCAAATCCTTTTTTTTAAGTTAGCTTGGAACCAAATCGATGGATATCTTGCAGTGTGTAACTTAGCCTTTTAACTTATTTGATTGATGGATTGATTGTTGGTCCATGGGGGCAGAAAATCCATATGATTGATCATGCATGAATCAGTTAATGCAGAACAATCGTGTGAAACTGTGCAAGAATATATATGTGGCTGATCGATCGGATCCATTCTACGGCGTGAAAAACGGTTTGTTTCAGATTGGGATCGTTGAGAATGTGCTTGGGCCGTTTAAGGAAATAAAACGAATGCAATGGGATTGGAATCCTACTTTCTCGGTCTGTTACCTATCCAGAATTGCCCCGTATCCATTTATAGAGTTGTGGTTATGGGTTAACATACAAAGGGGAATTATTGGCGGCTCGATGGCCTAACATCCACATGCTGTGTTCTGCGGTTTGTGTGCATGTGCTTACACACTAGGCCGGAAAACTACAATTCCTTTCTCTCAAAGAGGTGCCTAAAGATGGAGAACTCCATTCTCAAAGAGAGAGAGAGAGAGAACTCAAACCTCATCTCAATTATCTGCCCTGTCACACATAAGTCATATCTATACCAATATAAAAAGACCCAAAGGGGAAGATCCAACTGATCTCAGCCATCGAACTAAGTTAATCCAACGACCTAGACTGCTCCAATGGCGAGCATTAAACATGTTTAACGTGCAATTAATATCATACCAAATATTGCACTAATCACAGAATTAACACACAAATAATAGCATACCTAAAATCCACGTGCAATTAATATATTACCTAAATATTTAACGTGTGTCGCACGTGCGCATTTACTAGTGCTATATATAAGGGTATCCATACTGACATAGTGTATACTTAGGGCATCTCCAGCACGCCTCATCAAATCGCCTATGTATGTCAGGACAGTCCGCACACTTTTAGACCTCCCACATTGATGCCCGGCCAACTGGCACACTACATGAGAAGTCTACTCTGGTTTTAAAGCGCCAACCTCCCCTCCCCAATCCCTATGCACCCCCCCCCCCCCCCCCCACCCCCACCACCCCACGCCCCCCCCCCCCCCCCCCACAATCGCAGAAGCAGCACACCACCCCTTCACCGGCCGTTGCAGCGGGCAAGAAGACGGAGGAGGAGAAGGAGCGCAACCAGGCGTGGTGCTTGCTCGGTAGGTACCGCTTAGATGTGGCTCTGCCACACCAAGACAGCATATCGGGGGGAGGAGCTGCAGACCCGGTCGGTGCCGCCATCCCAAGCTGCTACTTCTGTCGTCCTCCATCGATTCATTCGCCGTGAAGGAGGAGCTGCTCGAGTTCGACGACATCGACTAGGCCAAGCTTGCCGCCGAGAACTCGAAGCAGGAGGAGAAGACGCCCAGTACACCATAGCAGCGGCAACCGACGACGAGTTCCAACATGCCCAGCACACCCATGCCCCAATTTTAGTATAGTTTAGTTAAACTTCAAGTTTGGATGAAACTTGTTGAATTTTCATGTTATATATCTTACTAGTTTTAAATTCCGTCCATATTTTTTGTGTGAACTATTTGAAATGAGGGGAAGTTTGAGTGATATAGTTGTGGCGGGCATCTGGTTGGATGTCAAACATTTCCGTGGACATCTGGACGTGTCCGTTCGGTGAGTGTCATTGGAGATGCCCTTATCTCCCAACCTTGGTCTTATGGTGGGCCCTCATGCCAAACATAAAACAAATGAGGAATTAAATGAACTCTTATTTTTTAACACAGTACAACCAAATATGCCCACATAAAAGCACATATCCTCACGCCTATGAACGCACTCATGTACACCCTACTCCTATGACCACCTTCGAGATACCAAGCCGACATCACATCTTGAGATTGACAAAGGTGCCACAGACGCCTCGTAGTCGATGGGATGTTTCCTTCCACTAAACAAACATCATCAAAAAGTTTGAAATAAATTCAGAAAAATGCGAGCACCAACGTCAAGTCTAGGACTTGAACTATGGTGGGTTGATTCCAACACAAGGAATCTAACCATGTGAGCTACGCTCATTTTGCAATGGACTCTCCTTTTAGTTCACACTAATTGACAGTATGCAATGTCGCAACACGTTTTGGTGGGAGTACAATGACGCCCTGTGGCTATATGTCACGTGCTTGCATAATATTTCAGTTGTTTGTTAGACATAACTATTAAAGCTCTTCACTTTCCTGAAGCTTTAGTCCTTTTTGTTCAATACTATCCCAGTTACTTTTCTGAAGTTTAATTTTTGAATTTGTAGTTGTATATATAGTTTAGTTTTGTATTTTGTTCTAAATGGCACCTCCTTTTTGAATATTTTGCATTTTTTGGTTAAACCATTTTATGCAATTGGCTTTTGTAATTGCTCTATAATGAAGGAAAAATGTGGATGGGAATTTTTAAGCAATGCTTCTCTTTTTCATTTAGGACAGTTTAACTGGTGACCTTTTCAGCCCCCTCACATTACTAATGATATTGACCGTTAGATCACAAGTTTAGTGTTCCTGGCCGTCTGATCATCATTAGAGCAACTCTAGCAGACCCCGCATCCCGCCGGCCCGCAAAACTCGTTTGCAGTTCGCGCAAAACAGCTTTTGCGGGCCGGTGCGGGCTGGCACAGATGCAGACCCCCCCCCCCCCCCCCCCAAACAGATTCGTAAAAAGGTATATTCACGGAATATACTTTTTTACGGGTCGGCTATGCGGGTTCTGCTCTTTGCGCCGCTGCATCCCCGCATATCATCAGCCCGCAAATATCAAATCCAACATAATTCAACAATCAAAAACAAACTGAATTATTCAAATCAAACATAAAACAATAATCATCCGCATTATAAATAATTATTCAAATCACCGTAGCAAACTTAAATAATGCAATACAAAATTTGTCATGAATACAAATACAAATGAATACAAAAATTAGTCACTGTCCAGCCCTTTGCCAATGATGCTCAATGAGATCTTCCTGAAGTTGAAAGTGTGTGTCTGCATTTTCAATCTCCTTGTATGTCTGAAGAAAAGCTCTAATGCGGTTTGGGTCTCTAGCTGGTTTTACGCGGCTACCCACATTGTCGTAAAAGAATTCTAAATTCATTTCTCTCTCATCTTCAAGAATCATATTGTGCAGGATAACACAGCAAGTCATGATGTTCTTCAGTGTTTTCTTATCCCAAAAACGAGCAGGACCACGGACAATGGAAAACCTAGATTGCAAAACACCGAATGCTCTTTTAATGTCTTTTCAGACTGCCTCTTGCACCCTTGCAAATTTACATTATTTTTTGTTTGGGGTTCTTTGATGCTCTTGACAAATGTGCACCAAGGAGAGTATATACCATCTGCAAGATAGTACCCCTTTGTGTATTCATGCCCATTGATAGCGTAGTTGCAAGCAGGAGCATCACCACTAGCAAGCCTAGCAAACAAATGAGAGTGTTGCAACACATTGATATTATTGAGAGTGCCGGGCATACCAAAAAGGCAATGCCAAATCCATAAATCCTCGGATGCTACGGGCTCTAACACAATTGTTGCATCACGAGACTTGCCACAGTACATTCCTTGCCAAGCCTTGGGGTAATTTTTCCAATTCCAATGCATACAATCAATGCTACCTAGCATGCCAGGCCAACCTCTCCTCTCATTAGTTGCCATCAATTTCTTTGTGTAATCTTCATTTGGTGCCCGGAGATACTCGGGACCAAAAACACGGACGATCACTTTCGCAAATCTACGCACAGACTCAATTGTGCTATCTTCACCAATGCGAAGTTACTCATCGGCATAGTCATCCGGAACGCCATATGCAATCACCCGCATAGCTACGGAGATTTTTTGATATGCACTAAATCCCTTTAAGCCTGCGGCATTCCTTCTTTGAGTAAAATACTGGCAATTTGCCTCGCAAGCTTCAACAAGTTTCACAAAGAGGGATCGGCGCATTTGATACCTTCTGCGGAAGAGGTGTGCAGGATATGTAGGATTCTCCGCAAAGTAATCTTGCATCAACCTCTCGTTCCCAAGATGGCGATTCTGAGGAATGCACAGACGCCCGATAGTAGATCCTCGCCTCCTCTTCCGGTACTCGTCATCATGCTCCTTCACGGCAAGCGCCATGACTAATGTTTGCTGCCGAAAGGTCGCAAGCATGGTCTCCACATCCGAGTCGTTCGAATCGGACGAATCGGATAGCAAGAACTTCTCGCACGGGGTCAACTCCATCTACACGCACACCGGCGCGTCAATCTACTACACAGCTCGCAAAAATCACAAAAAAAGGGACTAGCCGGTGGCGAGTGATCCCGGGCGGCGACAAGGGGGGTGCGCTCGGCGGTGGTCGATCCCCAGCTGCGGCGGCGACGGGGGGTGGCTCTTCTTGCCGGATCCGGAAGGGCGGTGCAGCGGCTCGGCGCGGGAGGTTGCGGGGCGGCCCCGCGGAGCGATTCCGCCCGTAGATATGGCCGGAATCGCCGGCGGCGGGCGGGCGGAAGCAAGGGCGGGCGGCGGCGGAAGGAGGGGGGAAAGAGTGCGGGGCTGAAATGTCCCTCCCGCCAACTGCTTCTCTGTGATGCAGGGTACCGCAGCCGTGAGGGGGAAATCCGCGTTTTCCCGGGTTGGGGTCGGGAATTTGCCGCGCCCCCCAAAAATTTTTGCGGGCCGGGGCGGGATACGAGGTCTGGTCGGGCAGGCTTTCCGGCCCGTATCCGCACTTTGGCAGTTATTTTGCGGGTCGGGGGCGGATGCGGGGTCTGCTAGAGTTGCTCTTAGGAGCTAACTTGGACCACTCGTAGAAACTTCAACCTCACGAAGCCCATGAGCACCTGTCGTCTCTCTCATCCCCCTTTCCCCTCCATGGGGGCTATATTTCGCCTGCCACGAGATGGTACACCGTCTCGCCCTAGGAGATCGCCAGTTGTGTCGGATCAGTCCAATCTTAGAAGCTTTTGTGCTTGTTTCTTTTTCTTTCTTTTTGTTCTGTGTGTTTTCTATGTTGGTTTTTATCATTTTTCAAAAAAAATTGTTTCTTTACCGGTTTTATTTGGGGGTTTTTAGTTTTTTTTCTTTTCCTTTTCATTCCTTTTTCCTTTTTAGTACAAGTCTACATTTTCTAATACATGTTCTACCTTTTTGTGTATGCCTGAAACATATTTTTGATGCACGTTGCCGTTGTCAAATACATGATGAACATTTTTTTCAAATAGATTTTATGAACATATTTTCAAATACGTGTTAAACATTTTTTTCAAATAAACATTGAACATGTTTTGAATGATACAAAAAACATTTTTAACTATGCCAACCTTTTTACATTGTACGGACATTTTTGTTGTAATTTCATGAACATATTTTTGAAATGCGTGAACAATGTTTCTAATGTCATGTTCATTTTTTAAAATGGTAAAAAAATTAGAATTACACGTGCATTTTAAAAATTAAAAACATGAATTGAACATTTCTTTGAATGAAATGAAACAATTTTTAAACTACGTGAACTTGTGTTTACATTGTACAAAATACTTCTCAAAAAATATCACGAACATATTCTTGAAACCTGTGAATTTGTTTTCAAAAGGCACGAAACTTTTTTCTGAAGCGTATAACATATTTCTTAAAATTATGAAAACAATTTAACATTTTATAAACATTCCATCCGAGTGCACTCCTATGGACATTTGATATTTCACTCATCTTTGACCATAGAACTCGTGTAAGTCGATGAGATGTACCTTTTTTGTATCTGTACGTCCAAGTAGGAATGAAAAAAGAGCGAAAAAGAGCAAAACTGTGTGCTATCAAAAAATTCTTTAAATGTGGAAACGAATATATAAACCCTAAAAATGAAAATATTAATATAGATACTAGATGCGAACACAGAGCAAATACAGGGCGGACACGGCAACAGAAGCAAGTGTTGCTCGGAACTTAAAAACTCCCTGAACCATAGAGAAAAATACAAGCAAACCAACAAACTTAATCAATTCTTAACATGGGTACAAAATGATATGGTTAGGTTAGCGACTTTGTATAGTTTGTAGTAGTACTCTGCATTTTTTTTTGAGAATTACTAGTACCCAGCATTTGTGTATAGGATGTAATTAAATACATGTGTGGTAGTAGAAGCTAGGCCCCACGTGGCCATTTTGCTCACTGTAGCATTACGTGTTGTTTGGTGGTTGTGCTAGGAAGCAACCATAGGCCCGTAATAAAAATGGAAATTTCATATTCGCGAAACCGAAAATTCCGTTCTCATGTCTTTTCAGACTGCTGTTATAAGTTTTCTCCTGGTTTTTTATTTTCTCATAATAATTTTTCCATTCTTTCTTGTTGTAAATTCCTGAATATGTTTTGAATCTGCATAGATTTGTCAGATTGATGAATATTTTTCAATCTCATGAACATTTTTTCAAATTCACAAACATTTTTAATTCTGAAATCATTTCAATTAGCATAGGTTTTTAGAAAAATTCGAGAATACTTTTCAGAATTCATGAACTTTTTTCATGTCTGGAAAACTTTTTGAAATTCGAGGGAAAAGTTAAATTCTTAACAAAACACAAAAAAAATCAAATTCAAAATTTTCAGTTCGTATTTTTCTAAAAAAACTCTTGATTTTTAATTCACAAATATTTTTAGAAACTTTTGATTGTTTTTCTAAATTAATGAATATTTTGTAAAATTTACAAAGTTCTAATGTTCATAGATCTCTTTCTTAATGTATTTTAATAGTAACCTTTCGAAATAACAATATCTAGCCTAAAAATAGGTGCTGGCAAAACTCTAATAGATCGTTTCTTTCGAGAGTCCAGACTAGAGCCGAGTCCGATCTGAGGCGGCTAAGCTAGGGCTGGCTTGGACATACATACGCCAGCGATGGCTGTCGAGAAGATGCAGTTCTCCATGTCGATGGCCATCGGCTATGAGGATTTCCTCTTCAACATTGCCCATGTTGGGGAGGCGGAGCTGGAGGTGTTCACCCTCATGTCTAAGGTGAAGAAGGGCAAGGCGAAGGAGAGTTTGTCCTTCGTCAAGGAGGGGTGTGGCTCCAAGACCAAGGCTCTGTATGAGTTGTCATTCATGGTGATGGCAGGACGGAGGGTACCGGTATGGCGAAGTGATGACCCACAAGTATAGGGGATCTATCTTAGTCCTTTCAATAAGTAAGAGTGTCGAACCCAACGAGGAGCAGAAGGAAATAACAAGCAGTTTTCAGTAAGGTATTCTCTGTAAGCACTGAAATTGTCGGTAACAGATAGTTTTGTAATAAAGTAATTCGTAACGGGTAACAAGTAACAAAAGTAAACAAGGTGCAGCAAGGTGGCCCAATCCTTTTTGTAGCAAAGGATAAGCCTGGACAAACTGTTATATAAAGGAAAGCGCTCCCGAGAACACATGGAAATTATCGTCAAGCTAATTTTCATCATGCTCATATAATTCGCGTTCATTACTCTGATAATTTGATATGTGGGTGGACCGGTGCTTGGGTACTGCCCTTCCTTGGACAAGCATCCCACTTATGATTAACCCCCCTCGCAAGCGTCCGCAACTAAGAAAGAAGAATTAAGATAAACCTAACCATAGCATGAAACATATGGATCCAAATCAGCCCTTACGAAGCAGCGCATAAACTAGGGTTTAAGCTTTTGTCACTCTAGCAACCCATCATGTACTTATTACTTCTCAATGCATTCCCCTAGGCCCAAACAATGGTGAAGTGTCATGTAGTCGACGTTCACATAACACCACTAGAGGAAAGACAACATACATCTCATCAAAATATCGAATGAATACCAAATTCACGTGACTACTTATAACAAGACTTCTCCCATATCCTTAGGAACAAACGTAACTACTCACAAATCATATTCATGTTCATAATCAGAAGGGTATTTGTTGGGGAACGTAGTAATTTCAAAAAAATTCCTACGCACACGCAAGATCATGGTGATGCATAGCAACGAGAGGGGAGAGTGTTGTCCACATACCCTCGTAGACCAAAAGCGGAAGCGTTAGCACAACACGGTTGATGTAGTCGTACGTCTTCACGATCCGACCGATCCAAGTACCGAACGCACGGCACCTCCGAGTTCAGCACACGTTCAGCTCAATGACGTCCCGCGAACTCCGATCCAGCAGAGCTTCACGGGAGAGTTCCGTCAGCACGACGGCGTGGTGACAGTGATGATGTTGCTACCAACGCAGGGCTTCGCCTAAGCACCGCTACGATATGACCGAGGTGGAATATGGTGGAGGGGGGCACCGCACACGGCTGGGAGAGATCAACTGATCAACTTGTGTTCTCTATGTGGTGCCCCCTGCCCCCGTATATAAAGGAGCAAGGGGGGAGGCCGGCCGGCCCTCTATGGGTGCGCCAGGAGGAGGAGTCCTCCTCCTAGTAGGAGTAGGACTCCCCTTTCCTACTCCTACTAGGAGGAGGAAAGGAATGAGGAGAAGCAGAAGGAAGGAGAAGGAGAAAAAGGAGGAAAGGGGGGCCGGCCCCCTAGTCCAATTCGGTTTGGGCTAGGGGGGCCGCGCGCCCTGCCTCCTCTCTTCCACCACTTGGCTCATGAGGCTCATTACTTCTTCGTATTCCCGTAACTTCCCGGTACCCCCGAAAATACCCGAATCACTCGGAACCTTTCCGATGTCCGAATATAGTCGTCCAATATATCGATCTTTACGACTCGACCATTTCGAGACTCCTCGTCATGTCCCCGATCTCATCCGGGACTCCGAACTACCTTCGGTACATCAAATCACATAAACTCATAATACAATCGTCACCGAAACTTTAAGCGTGCGGACCCTACGGGTTCGAGAACTATGTAGACATGACCGAGACATGTCTCCGGTCAATAACCAATAGCGGAACCTAGATGCTCATATTGGCTCCCACATATTCTACGAAGATCTTTATCGGTCAGACCGCATAACAACATACGTTGTTCCCTTTGTCATCGGTATGTTACTTGCCTGAGATTCGATCGTGGTATCTCAATACCTAGTTCAATCTCGTTACCGGCAAGTCTCTTTACTCGTTCCGTAATACATCATCTCGCAACTAACTCATTAGTTGCAATGTTTGCAAGGCTTATAGTGATGTGCGTTACCGTGTGGGCCCAGAGATACCTCTCCGACAATCGGAGTGACAAATCCTAATC
Source organism: Triticum urartu (assembly GCF_003073215.2). Lineage (NCBI taxonomy): Eukaryota > Viridiplantae > Streptophyta > Magnoliopsida > Poales > Poaceae > Triticum > Triticum urartu. The sequence goes on from NC_053022.1 coordinate 545,102,725, forward strand.
TCGAAATATGCCAACCCAACAAGTACCTTTGGAGACACCTGTAGAGCACCTTTATAATCACCCAGTTACATTGTGACGTTTGGTAGCACACAAAGTGTTCCTCCGGTAAACGGGAGTTGCATAATCTCATAGTCATAGGAACATGTATAAGTCATGAAGAAAGCAATAGCAATAAACTAAACGATCAAGTGCTATGCTAACGGAATGGGTCAAGTCAATCACATCATTCTCCTAATGATGTGATCCCGTTAATCCAATGACAACTCTTTGTCTATGGCTAGGAAACATAACCATCTTTGATCAACGAGCTAGTCAAGTAGAGGCATGCTAGTGACACTCTGTTTGTCTATGTATTCACACATGTATCATGTTTCCGGCTAATACAATTCTAGCATGAATAATAAACATTTATCATGATATAAAGAAATAAATAATAACTTTATTATTGCCTCTAGGGCATATTTCCTTCAGTCTCCCACTTGCACTAGAGTCAATAATCTAGTTCACATCGCCATGTGATTTAACACCAATAGTTCACATCACCATGTGGTTAACACCCATAGTTCACATCGACATGTGACCAACACCCAATCTAGTTCACATCGCTATGTGATTAACACCCAAAGAGTACTAAGGTGTGATCATGTTTTTCTTGTGAGAGAAGTTTAGTCAACGGGTCTGCCACATTCAGATCCGTAAGTATTTTGCAAATTTCTATGTCAACAATGCTCTGCACAGAGCTACTCTAGCTAATTGCTCCCACTTTCAATATGTATACAGATTGAGATTTAGAGTCATCTGGACCGGTGTAAAAATTTGCAGCGACGTAACCCTTTACAATGAACCTTTTTGTCACCTCCATAATCGAGAAACATATCCTTATTCCACTAAGGATAATTTTGACCAATGTCCAGTGATCTACTCCTAGATCACTATTGTACTCCTTTGCCAAACTCAGGGCAGGGTATACAATAGGTCTGGTACACAGCATGACATACTTTATAGAACCTATAGCTGAGGCATAGTGAATGACTTTCATTCTCTCTCTCGTGGTCGGGTTTTTGAGTCTTACTCAACTTCACACCTTGTAACACAGGCAATAACTCCTTTGACTGTTCCATTTTGAACTACTTCAAAATCTTGTCAAGGTATGTACTCATTGAAAAACTTATCAAGCGTCTTGATCTATCTCTGTAGATCTTGATGCTCAATATGTAAGAAGCTTCACCGAGGTCTTTCTTTGAAAAAACTCCTTTCAAACATTCCTTTATGCTTTGCAGAATAATTCTGCATCATCTCCGATCAACAATATGTCATACATATACTTATCAGAAATGCTGTAGTGCTCCCACTCACTTTCTTGTAAATACAGACTTCACCGCAAGTCTGTATAAAACTATATGCTTTGATCAACTTATCAAAGCGTATATTCCAACTCCGAGATGCTTGCACCAGTCCATAGATGGATCGCTGGAGCTTGCATATTTTTTTAGCACCTTTAGGATTGACAAAACCTTCTGGTTGCATCATATACAACTCTTCTTTAATAAATCCACTAAGGAATGCAGTTTTTTTATCCATTTGCCAGATATCATAAAATGCGGCAATTGCTAACATGATTCGGACAGACTTAAGCATAGATACGAGTGAGAAACTCTCATCGTAGTCAACACCTTGAACTTGTCGAAAACCTTTTTGCGACAATTCTAGCTTTGTAGATAGTAACACTACTATCAGCGTCCATCTTCCTCTTGAAGATCCATTTAATCTCAATGGCTCACCAATCAATGGGCAAGTCAATCAAAGTCCATACTTTGTTCTCATACATGGATCTCATCTCAGATTTCATAGCCTCAAGCCATTTCGCGGAATCTGGGCTCATCATCGCTTCCTCATAGTTCGTAGGCTCGTCATGGTCAAGTAACATGACCTCCAGAACAGGGTTACCGTACCACTCTGGTGCAGATCTCACTCTGGTTTACCTACAAGGTTCGGTAGTAACATGATCTGAAGTTACATGATCATCATCATTAGCTTCCTCACTAATTGGTGTAGTAGTCACAGGAACAGATTTCTATGATGAACTACTTTCCAATAAGGGAGAAGGTACAGTGACCTCATCAAGTTCTACTTTCCTCCCACTCACTTCTTTCGAGAGAAACTCCTTCTCTAGAAAGGATCCATTCAAAGCAACGGATATATTGCCTTCAGATCTGTGATAGAAGGTGTACCCAACATTTTCTTTTGGGTATCCTATGAAGACGCACTTCTCCGATTTGCGTTAGAGCTTATCAGGTTGAAACTTTTTCACATAAGCATTGCAACCTCAAACTTTAAGAAACGACAGCTTAGGTTTCTTGCCAAACCATAGTTCATACGGTGTCGTCTCAACGGATTTAGATGGTGCCCTATTTAACGTGAATGCAGTTGTCTCTAATGCATAACCCCAAAACGATAGCGGTAATCGGTAAGAGACATCATAGATCGCACCATATCTAATAAAGCACGGTTACGACGTTCGGACACACCATTACACTATGGTGTTCCAGGTGGCGTGAGTAGTGAAACTATTTCACATTGTTTTAACTGAAGGCCAAACTCGTAACTCAAATATTTTACTTCTGCGATCATATCGTAGAAACTTTTATTTTGTTACGATGATTCTCCACTTCACACTGAAATTCTTTGAACTTTTCAAATGTTTCAGACTTGTGTTTCATCAAGTAGATATACCCATATCTGCTCAAATCATCTGTGAAGGTCAGAAAATAACGATACCCGCCGCGAGCCTCAACATTCATCAGACTGCATACATCAGTATGTATTATTTCCAATAAGTCAGTTGCTTGCTTCATTGTTCCAGAGAACGGAGTCTTAGTCATCTTGCCTATGAGGCATGGTTCGCAAGCATCAACTGATTCATAATCAAGTGATTCCAAAAGCCCATCAGCATGGATTTTCTTCATGCGCTTTACACCAATATGACCTAAACGGCAGTGCCACAAATAAGTTGCACTATCATTATTAACTTTGCATCTTTTTGGCTTCAATATTATGAGAATGTGTATCACCATGATCGAGATCCAACAAACCATTTTCATTGGGTGTATGACCATAGAAGGTTTTATTCATGTAAACAGAACAACAATTTATTCTCTTACTTAAAGGAATAACTGTATTGCAATAAACATGATCAAATCAAATTCATGCTCAACGCAAACACTAAATAACACTTATTTAGGTTCAACACTAATCCCGAAAGTATCGGGAGTGTGCGATGATGATCATATCAATCTTGGAACCAATTCCAACACACATCGTCACTTCACCCTTAACTAGTCTCTGTTCATTCTGCAACTCCCGTTTCGAGTTACTACTCTTAGCAACTGAACCAGTATCAAATACCGAGGGGTTGCTACGAACACTAGTAAAATACACATCAATAATCTGTATATCAAATATACCTTTGTTCACTTTTTCCATCCTTCTTATCCGCCAAATACTTGGGGCAGTTCCGCTTCCAGTGACCAGTCCATTTGCAGTAGAAGCACTTAGTCTCAGGCTTAGGACCAGACTTGGGCTTCTTCACTTGAGTAGCAACTTGCTTGCCGTTCTTCTTGAAGTTCTCTTTCTTTCCCTCTGCCCTTTTCTTGAAACTAGTGGTCTTGTTAATCATCAACACTTGATGCTCTTTCTTGATTTCTACCTTCATCGACTTCATCATCATGAAAAGCTCGGGAATCATTTTCATCATCCCTTGCATACTATAGTTCATCACGAAGTTCTACTAACTTGGTGATGGTGACTAGAGAATTCTGTCAATCACTATTTTATCTGGAAGATTAACTTCCACTTGATTCAAGCGATTGTAGTACCCAGACAATCTGAGCACATGCTCACTGCCTGAGCTATTCTCCTCCATCTTTTAGCTATAGAACTTGTTGGAGACTTCATATCTCTCAACTCGGGTATTTGCTTGAAATATTAACTTCAACTCCTGGAACATCTCATATGGTCCATGACGTTCAAAACGTCTTTGAAGTCCCGATTCTAAGCCATTTAAGCATGGTGCACTAAACTATCAAGTAGTCATCATATTGAGCTAGCCAAACGTTCATAACATCTACATCTGCTCCTGCAATAGGTTTGTCACCTAGCGGTGCATTAAGGACATAATTTTTCTGTGCAGCAATGAGGATAATCCTCAGATCACGGATCCAATCCGCATCATTGCTACTCACATGTTTCAACTTAATTTTCTCTAGGAACATATCAAAAATAAAACAGGGGAGCTAAACGCGAGCTATTGATCTACAACATAGATATGCTAATACTACCAGGACTAAGTTCATGATAAATTTAAGTTCAATTAATCATATTACTTAAGAACTCCCACTTAGAAAGACATCCCTCTAATCTTCTAAGTGATCACGTGATCCAAATCAACTAAACCATAACCGATCATCACGTGAAATGGAGTAGCTTTCAATGGTGAACATCAATATGTTGATCATATCTACTATATGATTCACGCTCGACCTTTCGGTCTTAGTGTTCCAAGGCCATATCTGCATATGCTAGGCTCGTCAAGTTTAACCTGAGTATTCTGCGTGTGCAAAAACTGGCTTGCACCCGTTGTAGATGGACGTAGAGCTTATCACACCCGATCATCACTTGGTGTCTGGGCACGAGGAACTTTGGCAACGGTGCATACTCAGGGAGAACACTTTTATCTTGAAATTTAGTGAGAGATCATCTTATAAAGCTACCGTCGAACTAAGCAAAATAAGATGCATAAAAGATAAACATCACACGCAATCAAAATATGTAACATGATATGGCCATCATCATCTTGTGCCTTTGATCTCCATGTCCAAAGCATCGTCATGATTTCCTTCGTCACCGGCATGACACCATGATCTCCATCATCTTGATCTATATCAATGTGTCGTCACATGGTCGTCTCGCCAACTATTGCTCTTGCAACTATTGCTATCGCATAGCGATAAAGTAAAGCAAGTATTTGGCGCTCGCATCTTATGCAATAGAGAGACAACCATAATGATTTTGCCAGTTGCCAATAACTTCAACAAAACATGATCATCTCATACAACAACTTATATCACGTCTTGACCATATCACATCAGAACATGCCCTGCAAAAACAAGTTAGACGTCCTCTACTTTGTTGTTGCAAGTTTTACGTGGCTGCTACGGGCTTAGCAAGAACCGTTCTTACCTATGCATCAAAACCACAATGATAGTTTGTCAAGTTGGTGCTGTTTTAACCTTCGCAAGGACCGGGCGAAGCCACACTCGATTCAACTAAAGTTGGAGAAACTGACACCCGCCAGCCACCTGTGTGCAAAGCACGTTGGTAGAACCAGTCTCGCGTAAGCATAAGCGTAAGCGTAATGTCGGTCCGGGCCGCTTCATCCAACAATACCGCCGAACCAAAGTATGACATGCTGGTAAGCAGTATGACTTATATCGCCCACAACTCACTTGTGTTCTACTCGTGCATATAACATCAACGCATAAAACCAGGCTCTAATACCACTGTTGGGGAACGTAGTAATTTCAAAAAAAATCATACGCACACGCAAGATCATGGTGATGCATAGCAACGAGAGGGGAGAGTGGTGTCCACGTACCCTCGTAGACCGAAAGCGGAAGCGTTAGCACAATGCGGTTGATGTAGTCGTACGTCTTCATGATCCGACCGATCCAAGTACCGAACGCATGGCACCTCCGAGTTCAGCACACGTTCAGCTCGATGACATCCCGCGAACTCCGATCCAGCAGAGCTTCACGGGAGAGTTCCGTCAGCACGACGGCGTGGTGACGGTGATGATGTTGCTACCGACGTAGGGCTTCACCTAAGCACCGCTATGATATGACCGAGGTGGAATATGGTGGAGGGGGCACCACACATGGCTGGGAGGGATCAACTGATCAACTTGTGTTCTCTATGTGGTGCCCCCCTGCCCCTGTATATAAAGGAGAAAGGGGGGAGGCCGGCCGGCCCTCTATGGGCGCGCCAGGAGGAGGAGTCCTCCTCCTAGTAGGAGTAGGACTCCCCTTTCATACTCCTACTAGGAGGAGGAAAGGAAGGAGGAGAAGGAGAAGGAAGGATAAGGAGAAAAAGGAGGAAAGGGGGCCGGCCCCTAGTCCAATTCGGTTTGGGCTAGGGGGGCGCGCGCCCTGCCTCCTCTCTTCCACCACTTGGCCCATGAGGCCCATTACTTCTTCTTCGTATTCCCGTAACTTCCCGGTACCTCTGAAAATACCCGAATCACTCGGAACCTTTCTGGTGTCCGAATATAGTCGTCCAATATATCGATCTTTACATCTCAACCATTTCGAGACTCCTCGTCATGTCCCAGATCTCATCCGGGACTCCGAACTACCTTCGGTACATCAAATCACATAAACTCATAATACAATCGTCACCGAAACTTTAAGCGTGCGGACCCTACGGGTTCGAGAACTATGTATACATGACCGAGACATGTCTCCGGTCAATAACCAATAGCGGAACCTGGATGCTCATATTGGCTCCCACTTATCTACGAAGATCTTTATCGGTCAGACCGCATAACAACATACGTTGTTCCCTTTGTCATCGGTATGTTACTTGCCCGAGATTCGATCGTCGGTATTCCAAATACCTAGTTTAATATCGTTACCGGCAAGTCTCTTTACTCGTTCTGTAATACATCATCCCGCAACTAACTCATTAGTTGCAATGCTTGCAAGGCTTAAGTGATGTGCATTACCGAGAGGGCCCGGAGATACCTCTCCGACAATCGGAGTGACAAATCCTAATCTCGAAATACGCCAACCCAACATGTACCTTTAGAGACACCTTTAGAGCTCCTTTATAATCACCCAGTTACGTTGTGACGTTTGGTAGCACACAAAGTGTTCCTCCGGCAAACGGGAGTTGCATAATCTCATAGTCATAGGAACATGTATAAGTCATGAAGAAAGCAATAGCAACAAACTAAACGATCAAGTGCTAAGCTAACGGAATGGGTCAAGTCAATCACATCATTCTCCTAATGATGTGATCCTGTTAATCAAATGACAACTCATGTCTATGGCTAGGAAACATAACCATCTTTGATCAACGAACTAGTCAAGTAGAGGCATACTAGTGACACTCTGTTTGTCTATGTATTCACACAAGTTATCATGTTTCCGGTTAATACAATTCTAGCATGAATAATAAACATTTATCATGATATAAGGAAATAAATAATAACTTTATTATTGCCTCTAGGGCATATTTCCTTCAGTATTAATGTGCATAAAGGATCTGAACATATAATCTTCCACCGAATAAACCAACTAGCATTAACTACAAGGAGTAATCAAGACTACTAGCAACCCACAAGTACCAATCTGAGGTTTTGAGACAAAGATCGGATACAAGAGATGAACTAGGGTTTGAAAGGAGATGGTTCTGGTGAAGATGTTGATGGAGATCGACCCCCTCCCGATGAGAGGATCGATGGTGATGACGATGGTGACGATTCCCCCCTCCTAGAGGAATGTTTCCCCGGCAGAACAGCTCCACCGGAGCCCTAGATTGGTTCCGCCAAGGTTCCGCCTCGAGACGGCGGCGCTTCGTCCCGAAAGCTTCCTTATGATTTTTTCCAGGGCAAAAGACACATTATACCAGAAGATGGGCATCGAGGGGCTTCCAGGTGGCCCACGAGGCAGGGGCGCGCCCTTGACCCTCGTGGACAGTGGGTGGCCCCCCTCTGGTGCTTTCTTCGCCCAATATTTTTAATATATTTCAAAACTGACTTTCGTGGAGTTTCATGACTTTTGGAGTTGTGCAGAATAGGTCTCTAATATTTGCTTCTTTTCTAGTCCAGGATTCCAGCTGCCAGCATTCTCCCTCTTCATGTAAACCTTGTAAAATAAGAGAGAAAAGGCATAAGTATTGTGACATAATGTGTAATAACAGCCCATAATGCAATAAATATCAATATAAAAGCATGATGCAAAATGGACGTATCACGAAGCCGGACGAGGTGGAGTACTCATTGGACGGGGAGTTTGACTAGGATGAAGACCCAAAGGTGAGATATGTGAGAGGTTTGAGTGACGCACACAAGAGATGGTTGTTGTCCTGCCCTTGCTCACATTCGAGTCCGGTGCCTCTATCCCAAAGAGGCAGGAGGAATACAAGAGGGAGAAGGAGCTCAAGAGGCAGCAGGAGGAGGTTCCCGTGGTGGTCTCAGAAGTAGAGAGACGAAGGAGGCCACCAATGTTATCTTTCTAATCCCTACATCTCGAATTACTTGTGGCTAGAAATGGATGTATCTAGAACTAAAAATATGTCTAGATACATCCAATTTCTACGACAAGTAATTCAGGATGGAGGTAGTATATTTGTAGTTTGTCCAATTTGCCTATATGCATGGTCACTTATGAGATTATCAAGTTAGCCATCAATGAACCAATGGTAATTTATCTTATGTTATCTACTGGTATTTTTTATCATTTGAATCAAGTATGTTACTGTGATATTTGAGTGTTTCTCATGTGATGTGATTGTTTCGAAGCTGCCCTGTCGTACTAGTTGGATTGTTTCAACCACAATGTCATCATGACTTTCTCATTCACGCACTTGCATATGCGGTCGTGACATCTTTGTGTCATCTAATGTTTGTTTATGTGGTGTTCAATTTGGCTGCATAATCACGATTGATCTGTAAGGCTATGGTAATTCTCGCAGTGAAATTTATTTTGGACCTTTAGCCATCCTATATGTTGTATCAGTGCATTGATACGTCTCCAACGTATCTATAAATTTTGATTGCTCCATGCTATGTTATCTACTGTTTTGGGCAATATTGGGCTTTATTATCCACTTTTATATTATTTTTGGGACTAACCTATTAACCGGAGGCCCATCCCAGAATTGTTGTTTTTTGCCTATTTCAGTGTTTCGAAGAAAAGGAATATCAAACGGAGTCGAAACGGAACGAAATCAACTGGAGAAGTTATTTTTGAAAGGAAAGCTACCAGATAGACTTGGACCCCACGTCAGGAGCCAAGGGAGGTGCTCACGAAGGTGAGGGGCGCCCCCCCTAGGGCGCGCCCCCTGCCTCGTGGGGCCCCCGAAGCTCCACCGACGTACCTCATGCACCCATATATACTCACGTACCCTAAAACTTCCAGAACAGACAATAGATCGGGAGTTCCGCCGCCAGAAGCCTCCGTAGCCACCGAAAACCAATCTAGACCTGTTCCGGCACCCTGTCGGGGGGGGCAATCCTTCTCCTGTGGCCATCTTCATCATCCCGGTGCTCTCCATGACGAGGAGGGAGTAGTTCTACCTCGGGGCTGAGGGTATGTACCAGTAGCTATGTGTTTGATCTCTCTCTCTCGTGTTCTTGATTTGGCACGATCTTGATCTATCGCGAGCTTTGCTATTATAGTTGGATTTTATGTTTCTCCTCCCCCTCTACTCTCTTGTAATGAATTGAGTTTTCCCTTTGAACTTATCTTATCGGATTGAGTCTTTAAAGATTTGAGAACACTTGATGTATGTCTTGCCATGGATATCTGTGGTGACAATGGGATATCACGTGATTCACTTGATGTATGTTTTGGTGATCAACTTGCAGGTTCCGCCCATGAACCTATGCATAGGGGTTGGCACACGTTTTCGTCGTGATTCTCTGGTAGAAACTTTGGGGCACTCTTTGAGGTCCTATGTGTTGGTTGAATAGATGAATCTGAGATTGTGTGATGCATATCGTATAATCATACCCACGGATACTTGAGGTGACATTGGAGTATCTAGGTGACATTAGGGTTTTGGTTGATTTGTGTCTTAAGGTGTTATTCTAGTACGAACTCTAGGGCTGTTTGTGACACTTATAGCAATAGCCCAACGGATTGATTGGAAAGAATAACTTTGAGGTGGTTTCGTATCCTACCATAATCTCTTCGTTTGTTCTCCGGCATTAGTGACTTTGGAGTGACTCTTTGTTGCATGTTGGGGGATAGTTATGTGATCCAATTATGTTATTATTGTTGAGAGGACTTGCACTAGCGAAAATATGAACCCTAGGCCTTATTTCAACGCATTGCAATACCGTTTACGCTCACTTTTATCATTAGTTACCTTGTTGTTTTTATAATTTCACATTACAAATACCTTTATACACCATCCATATACCACTTGTATCACCATCTCTTCGTTGAACTAGTGCACCTATACAATTTACCATTGTATTGGGTGTGTTGGAGACACAAGAAATTTTTTGTTATTTGGTTGCATGGTTGCTTGAGAGAGACCATCTTAATCCTACGCCTCCTACGGATTGATAAACCTTAGGTCATCCACTTGAGGGAAATTTGCTACTGTCCTACAAACCTCTGCATTTGGAGGCCCAACAACGTCTATAAGAAGAAGGTTGTGTAGTAGACATCAATCTCTTTTCTGGCGCCGTTGCCGGGGAGGTTAGCGCTTGAAAGTATATCTTTAAATCTTGCAATCGAGTCTTTTAATTTCTTGTTTTATCACTAGTTTAGTTTATAAAAGAAAACTATAAAAAATGAAATTGAGTTTGTCTCATACGCTTCACCTTTTTAATATCTTTCGTGAGTATGATGGAAAGGAAAATTGTGCCAAAATGCCAAAGTGTTAGAAGAAGGAATCGCGGCCCAACCAGGTTGGCCCGCACGCCGAACAGGGGAGGAGGGGAGGCGCCAGATCACGTGCACCTTTCGTCGCAGAAGCCGCCGCCGGCCGCCAACGACCACCGAATCCCGCCGCCCTCGGCCGGGACACCAGATCTACCGTCCGCATGGCTGCTAGCCGGCCGTGCCTTGCCACTGGAGCCGTCGCTCCAGATCCGGGGTCCCCCACACAGAAGCAGGGCAACCGAGGCTCGGTCGCCACCATCCTTGGTGCCACAGGCTTGACCGGCGGCTGCCTCAGGCTGCGGCGAGGAAGGGAAGAGGAGGAGGAGCGGCTAGGGTTGGGAGGAGGAGGAGCGGCTAGGATTTGTGAGCGTGTGCATTTAGTTCTTTATGCCCTGTGCTTTACATTTGTCACTAGAGGTCGATAGCTGCAGTGGCTAGCAGCACGCGTACGTTAGTTTTTTTTTGGAGAAAATACTCGACGTTAGTGTTCTTTTTAGGCTAATACGCGACGTTAGTGGGCGGTCCCAACAGGCGCGTAGTGGTGAATTGATAGATTGGGCCTCTACGCGGGCTTCTCAGATTTTAGTCCGTTCAAGCCTGAAATAAAAAATTGGGAGGCAAACAGGAATCGATCCACGGTCTATTGGCTGGAGAGAGTCCACAACAACCAACTGACTTACGACCAAATTGATGCACAAAAGTAGAACTTCGCCATATTGAGTCCGTCCCACCCGCCCGCCTATTGGGCCAGCCCATAAGCGGGGAAGGACGCCCCCTACTTTTTGCCTTTTCGGGCTTCTTTTTTGTTTTTGTTTTTCATCTTTAAAATAATTTAGAAAAAATCAAAACTTCCAAACAAAATGTGAATTTTGAAAATTGTTATAGAAAAATATATTCGTAGATTAAAAATAATTTTCATGATAAAGAAAAAATGTTCGTGAATTTGAAAAAAATATCACGAATCCAAAGCATGTTCATCAATTTTAAAACAATATTCACGGAAGTAAAATTATTGTGAATTAAAAAAGGTTCATGCATTTCAAAAACATTCATCAAATAAAAAATATTCAGAAATTTCAAAAAATGTTAATTATTTCAAAAATTGTTCAGCTATTCTAAGAATATTTGCCGATTTAAATAAAATTTTCACAAGTTTTATAAAAATTGCATCCATTCAAAAAATCTTCATTGACTCAAAAAATGTTCGGCGATTCATAACAATGTTCAGAAGTTTCAAAAACAATGTTCGCAAATTTAAAAATGTTCATGGTTTCATAAATAATATTCATGAATTCAAAATATGTTCATGATTTTAAAAAATGTTCAGGATCTGAAAAAGTTCTTGAATTGGAAAAAGATCTTCGCAAAAATTTAAAAGAAAAAAATATAAATAAATAAAAAATGAACTTGAAAAAAGAAAATGAAAAATACTTAAATGGAGCAAAATATGAAAATAAAAAAGGGTTAAAGGAAAAAAATAAGAAATATAGAAACAATGAAAAATCAGAAAAAAAAACAAAGGAAAATTAAAAAGAAAACCAATCCATGGAAGCATTCTAGAACCTTCTAAAATGGGGTGGGGAAAAACCAAACTGGGTCGGCCTATACTGTCGACAGGCGCGCTGGAGCGCATGCACTAGCTACGTTGCTAGACAGCGACCTACGTGCCGAATAGGAACAGACGTGACCATTGAGGAAGACTCGGCCAAACGGCTCAACGATCGTCCGAGTGCACGGGCCTCCACGTGTGATCAATCGATCGTTTGCTTCCCTGTATTCCTCCTATTCTTCTTTCTCAGGCATATAGCCATTGGCCTCAGCTGCCACGGGAACCTGATGCCGCCGTCATCATCTCGGAGCATCTAGCCGTTGTTATCATCAGCAACGCATTAGAGCTTCCTCGGTCGAATCCACATGCCACCAGGATTGCATTGGCAAGGAAAATCTATTCAAATGAAGAAAATCTCGAAGAGTGCATCTTGAAGGACAAATTTTGCCATTTAATCTACATCGACTACTACAATCCTACGTTGTGATCGGTGATGTTTTTTAGCACCCATATATTCACCTAGATGTCGCCAATCTCCTAGACATTGTTCCTTTTCATATTGTTGTTGTTGGTTGTGTCACATGATCCGCGCCACCTGTGGACGTGAATTAGATGCTGGCAATTTCGGCATCACCTTGCCGCGGTCATTGGTACGTCATTCCAATGTCAATTTTTTGTGTCAATTTGTTTAGGAGTTAGAACATGTAGCTTAGAAGCAACTTTAGACAAAAAAATAACAACAACGTGAATGTTCTTAGGAAATTAGACCTTCAAATTTATTATTTTCTGAATGCCTTTTAAAAGCACGTATCTCATCATCACATATGTTTAATATTTTCCTTTATGCCTACCATATTTCTATAGCTCGACCCTCGAGTGTATTCTTTAACTAGAAGGGTATCGTCATGCCGGGATATTCTTTCTTCCATTGCACGGAAGGGCATGTTTGCTAGTCGTTTATTAATAATGCCACATTACTTTTTTACATCAAATCGCACCAACTTATATACGCTCGACGTGCGATAATCAACAAGCTCAGGCATCAACAAACAGATGGTGAAGCGTTGATTGAACGTAAAGGCATTGAGTGTGAGACAGTATGTTTGTGCCGTGGGAGACTAGATGAGGATGGTGGGCACTTATTTATAAGACATGCAAAGAAAATCTACGAAGCATGCTTTGGCAGTGATGGAAAACGAGGATGGTGTGTGGTGGGAGACTAGATGAGCATGGTGGGCACTTATTTGTGAGACATGCAAAGAAAATCTACGGGCAGAGGCAGGCGATGACGGCTCAAATTTCTAGCGACATTGCTGAGCCTGTTGGGTGGTTCCAGGTGAAACACACACCGCTTGGGTGCGGGCTGCGTCATGCTAATGAAAGAAAGATGCGCATGCCTATAAAATAGAATGAGAAAATAGGCTGCACTGCAGTAATTTAATCCTTCTGATAGTACAAATTATTAGTCCGGTTTTATAAGAGGAGAAAAACGCAAGTGCTTGGTCAGTTGATCTTTTAAAGAGAAAAAAAATGCGCCAATTGATCAGCTTTTGATGATATGCATTCTTCTATACCTCCGTGTTCGTCTCCCTATCGTCATTTGGATGCTGTCATGCTGCGCTGATGGACGTTTTAATGGACACGCCAATTTCTCTTCCTTAAAGTATCTACAATCGAATCCCTTATATTCATCTCAAACGCCTGAGTAGGCCGTTCGTTAGTGACCATTCATAAAAACGTGACCCAGTTAGACCCCTCATATCCGTCTTAAACGCCCAGACTGACCGACACCCTTCATATCCATCTCAAATATGAGGACGATATGAGGACTCGCGGACACGCCCGGGCATGCCTGGTCAGTCCGCCACGTATGACACGACCCCACCCCAGACAACCTTTTCTCTTTCTTTATTCATTCTTTTCTTCTCTCTCTTCTTCTTCATCAATCGCTGCAAGTGACCGGACATATGAGAAATGTGACTGCGCGAACGAAAAAATAAAGGCTCAAAACGTGATCAGGCACGTCCGGCGTTTGAGTGTTCGAATTAAAGATATGTGGTTGAAGATGTTCTTACAAGGTTGATGCATTTCTTTATGTGTGCATGCATCAAGTTTAATGAGACAGGGATGCTGACGATCAAGCTCCTCACTTTGGGATTGATCACATTGATTGTGAATAGATGGGCAACGTAACCACCATCAGCAATGGTGTCAAACGGATCATAACAGATGGATTGCTTGGTCCGTTCAAGAAATATTATTTTCTCCTATTGCAATGCACGAGCACATTTGCTAGTAAATAATATATATTATGTAAGGGTGTTTTTAACAGCAATCCACAAAATTTCTCCCGCATCCGTCCATGAATATGGGGACCAGTTCGCGGACATGGACGTGGAAGGCCGTCATCCAACATTGCCCGCATACATCAGGTCAACAATTCAAACTAATTGGATGAAATTTGATCAAACCGGGCGAATTTCATTGAAGTTTGGACATAATTTACATAAAATGTCGATATTTTGACCGTTTAACAAAAAAAATAAAAAATAGCCTAAACCCTACACGAGACGACCACGTCGTATGCGTGGCCGCCCTGCCCTTCCACGCGCATCGTCTTCTAGATGCCCTCGTCGTCATCGCAGCTGTCGTAGTGGTGGTCCCTCCAGCGGCGGAACGACGCCGGAGGGCCACGGAAGCCTTGTTCGGCTGCTGCCTGCCGCTCGCGGAGGAGCCGCTCTGCCTCCTGCTGCGCCGTGCGGAGTGCCGCCGCGGCCACTTCCGACGTGGCCTTCGGTGGCCTTGCCGCGACTGGCTTTGGCGGAGCAGTCGCTAAGCGACCCCTCCTCGCCGATCTTGGCGAGCTCGCCATCAAGGCAACGGTGGCGCCTGGCGGCCTCCGCAGTGGTCACGGAGCTGTCGATCCCCACGCGGCGGCGAGGTTGGGATCGTTGCGGACCCAGTCCGGCGGCACATCGTTCTTGGCGAACGCGAAGCGGCGACCAACATTGTGTCGGTCATACCTCGCCTGCTGTCGGGCTGCGCGCTCCGCCTATGAGACGACGGCCCGCGAGCCCGAGGCAACGTTGTAACCGCCTCCTCCGCGGTAGTGGAGGAGGAGGCCCTGTGCCTTCTTGATCGCGGGCGGCAACTCCTATTTGACGGCGAGGCAGTGACAGTGCGGCAACGATGATGGCATGTCCATGCGATCGTATCATCTCCTTGGCGGGAACGACGGCTCCTCCTTGACCCGACATCCGATCTGGACACCGCAGTGGTGTAGGGCCGAGGTCGGCTCCTCCTTCACGCGGCCTCCGATTTGGATGTCGCGGTTGTGCTGGGGCGAGGCCTGCTCCTCCTTCACAGGACGGGGAGGGGACGTCGGCTCGCGCTTCACGGGGTGGTGCGGTGGGGCCGACGGCTCCTCCTTCACGCACGCCGACGATGGTGGCGATGGGCCCATGTAATGGAGCGACCACTCCGCCATCATCTCGATCTGACGGATGAAATCTCTGTCTGTTAGAGCGGCCTCCTTGAGGAGTCAGGACGGCTGCTGCGGCAGCGCCCGGCTGTCCTCGTCACCGGAGGAGATGAGGACCTCCTCCTTGGTGGAGGAGCCGGCTGCCATGGACACAGACAGACCGGGAGAGTGTGGGCGACGGTGCCAAGAACCGCCAGAGGAGGAGGTTTCGTTTACTCCGCCTGCCGGCACGGAGCACCACGACTTCAGCATCACCTCAGCTGGGGTCGAAGAGGAGGATGGGCTCGGGCATGGATGCGGGGGAGGGGAGGGGACCCGTGCTCCGGGAGGGGGAGTGCAGCTCTATGCGTCGTCGGCGCACGACTTAAATAGCCGTGGCAAGGCCCAGGTGAAGGGGCGGTCAGCCCGCTTCAATCCGGCGCAGCGGTCAGAGGTGGTTCCTCGGGACGCGCCGTCCACATTTAATCGGCGACACCTGAGAGGTCACGTCCGTCAGCGCCGTCCTCCCCTCCGGTCAAATCGCGACATCAATGTCGGCCGCTACATGCTCTGGGCCGGCATGAATACGACACGGCAAGCGGTGCGGCGCATCGGATTGAAAGCGTGGGAGGGGCAGGTGAGGGGTTTTGGGTGGGCCAGCCCAGTCAGAAGCGGGCGTGGGAGCGGTCCGGACTTCCGCAAAGCCCCCACGTTTGTCTCTAGTATGCGGGAGAAAATACGTCTAGACCGCGCTGCAGACAGATACAGAACCGTGGTCCAGAGGGATGCAGAAGGTTTAAGGTCGACGCTGGAGATACTCTTTTATAAAACTAGATGATTCCCCTTTGCAGCGGGAATTAGTAGCTCAAAGTTTCTTGAAATACGATTAAGAACATATGGGACAATTAAGCAAATGAATCATTTGCTATGAATAATAATGACTCATTGTTTTTATTTCATAGAAAGGAAAAGGCATATTGATGTGAAAGTGAGCATGTGGTTTTATAATAGAATCCTCACCATAAAAACGATTAAAACTATTGGCGGTATATATTTTGTCAGATTCTTTTGAGAATAACACTTCTAGAATATCTTGTAGCATAGAACTTGCGGAACATTAACCAAAATAATCATCAGGAAGAAAATAGTATTGGGCAGATAATCGCTATCAATCCCTTGCAGACACCTTCATTCAATCTACAATGTTATAGTTGGCTAGAAGCCTAGAACCAATCTTCAATTCTGTGTGTTGTTCAGAAAGGAAGCTAGCCTAGTATTTCAGAAAGCAACATGCCACAGAGCAATTAAAATATCATAATCACACATTCACACTACAGAGTTAGAACTTGCAGAACATTAACCAAAAGAACCATCAGCAAGTAAAGAGTATTGGGCAGATAATCAAAGCTATCGATTCCCTTACAAACACCTTTGTTCAGTCTACAATTTTAAAACAAACTACACCCGACATTCCTAGAGAAAGAATTACAATCTTCAGCGGTGTGATATATATGAGCCATTCTTGGGAAGAGAAGCTAGCCCGCCATTAAGGAAAGCAGTATGTTCAACACTTAAACCAGCATGAGATGAAGCAAGGTATTATGAGGCGAAATATAGTAGTTTTTTTCAATTGAATTGCAATTTATTCAGTTATGGAATACCAAAATACAAATAATCAGAACCCTACAAAGTACATACCTCCCAGGCAGCAATAATCAGTGTGGAACAGTGTAACGGCCAGCGATGGTTAACTAAAGGTAGCATACCTTCAGATAACAGACTCATCCAAACGACCACTCAAGGTAACAAACCCTCGAACACCCTGTTGTTACGTTTTTTCTGAATGAAGTATAAGACCAAGATAACAACAATGATTAACTTCCCTTGTCTGAATCTCATAATAAAAGCATTCTGAATTTTTGATCAATCGATGTCCTCGCCACTCACATGTGTATTCTCGTATCTCTGGTTCACATAATTGACAATCTGATCCATGCCTCACCCCAAATATTTGTATATCATCCTACTACTTGAATCTCTACACATAAACAAACACACATTCAGGCATTGAAAAAAGAGAGAGTCAAATAAAGAAGCGAGGAAGAGCCTGGACTGAAGGTGTTCCTCCTGATCCCCAACAGTGCGCCTCCTAAGGCATGGTCAATGGAGCCGGACAGCGCCCTTCCCCCATGGTGTTCCCGAGCGGCGGACGACATCTGGCATGGGTGGAGACCCCTTCCTCTCCGCCCAAGGACTGCAGTTCGATAACTGGCGCTGCCGACCTGTCCTGTCAAGAAGCTACATTGCGTTTAAGAAAGGAAGAGGACATCGGCAAAGATATCAGTCCGCTGGGCACTGATTCCCCTCGGTGGAGGCGTGTGTTTGTGGCGACGACCGATTTGGCATGGGCTGGAGAGCGCGGAGGCGGCGTCTCGCATTGGTGGCAGATTTGGATTTTTAAAGAAGTGAAAGTGAAAGGGGAACATAAGTGAAAGTGAAAGGGGAACGGGCTATCCATGCATACCGGGCGGCATGGGCGTAGACGTCGAGGAGGAAGGGGTCGGTGTAGTTGACGCGTCGTTGGATGGAGATACAGTGGTCGCGGCCATCGAGGTCCCGTCGACGGCATTAGCGGGATCTCCTCCGCCATGGGTCCCATCGTAGTACCTTCAAGCGAGCATGACGACCGATCAACTATTCCTATCTCAGGTGGTCTGTATGCATGCGGCGAATAGATGTAGATGATGCAGGTGTTGGCATGGTGGTGAAAGGTTTGAAGTAGATCGAAGAAGCCGCCGCGCCGTAGCAGAAATCCTGGATCGGTATAGCGAGGCGGGGATGTGAAGGGAAACTGTTAGTTTTGATGACGTGAAGGCAAGTTCAGTGGAGATGAAGTGAAGCATCCAGGCAACCGATCCACTATATGTTCAATCATAGAATAAGATGAAGGGACGGGACGGAACAAAACTATCAATGGCTATTGATTTGCTGTATCTGAGTGGAATTGGAGGAGACGAAGAGAAGGGGAATAGTGTGGAGACGACGACGCTTCGGGGAAAAAGATACAACACGAACTATTCAATATCCTTCCATGGGCTGCCAATGTCTTACAACCCAGCAGAACTTCCTTGAGAAGTGGCTTGGTACAGCCCAGCCAGAAGAAATCAGTCGATAGCGAGAGCTAAAGCGCCGGACGTGGCTGGAATTGATGACGTGGCTGACTGCCGAGGTGTATTGAGGTAGATGGCTGCATGTTGATTAGTGATGTGAATAGGCAGCATGTCAAAAGAAATATTTCCTTCGTTCCGAATTACTTATCTTGGATTTGTCTAGATACGGATGTATCTAGACTCATTTTAGTGTTAGATACCTTTGTATCTAGACAAATCTAAGACAAATAATTCGGAACGGAGGAAGTAGGTTAGTAGGGATGAATTATTTATGTATTGTAGACGCAGCTAATCAAATGGCTAGAAAGAAAGACGGGCAAACTCGTGCATACTGTGGAGGATGCAAGCGCCTCTACGTAGCATCGCCTCCATGGGAGCCTGGGCCTTGGGCGCGCGCACGCACGCACACGTCGACGTCGGTGTAGGTGCTGTGCGTGTACGAAGATTTGGAAGCCATGGTGATCCGGACGGTTGGTTGTCCCGTCGCACGGTCTGGAGGAGCCCGGGCACCCGGCCGGCCGGACGGGCCACCACGCAGCGTGTGATTCTACGTGAGTCCGGACCATGCACAGTCCTAGGCTCCCGGCCGGCCGGCCGGTGGGTAGGGTACTCCCTCCGTCTTAAATACTCATACAAGTCTTTTTAGAGATTTTAATATAAACCACATATAAAGCAAAAATGAATGAATCTATATTTTAAAATATGTCTATATATATGTATGTAATTTTTATTGAAAATCCTATTTAAAAACGGAGGGAGTAGATATACACATATACACTATGTGTGCATATAAATTAGGAAATGGAGTCCATACATACATACATACATACATACATACTCTCCGGTCCTTTTTACTCTGCGTATTAGATTTGGGTCAAGTCAAACTTTGCAAAGTTTGACCAAATATATATTAAAAAGTATCAACATCTATCATACCGAATATATATTCCATGAAACTACATTTCATAATAAATCTAACAATATTGATTTGGTATTGTAAATGTTCATACTTTTTTCAATAATTTTGATCAAAGTAGAGATGCTTTGACTT
Source organism: Triticum urartu (assembly GCF_003073215.2). NCBI lineage: Eukaryota > Viridiplantae > Streptophyta > Magnoliopsida > Poales > Poaceae > Triticum > Triticum urartu. Next base: position 545,122,628 of record NC_053022.1, read on the forward strand.
CAAATAAAATTTATATGCAGACTAAAAAGGACTGAAGGGAGTACATGTATACATACATACTTGAGATGACAAGGAAGACGGACTGACATCATGCGCATTTGTTTCACCCTGAGTGTGTTGGGAAGGGGACAGGACGGGAGGGAGGGAGACATGCCGAGGATAAGCAGGAAGTGCGTACCCTGAGAAAAGATAGAGCCAGAAATGCAGGTATGCATGGACGGAAGGAAGAGAAGCACCTACCGCTACGTACGTACTACACTTGGCGCTACGTTGACATCAGCAGTTTTGTTACGTTGGGGAGCTGCCAAGGCGGCCGGGGAGTGTGCCCGGCCGGCCGGCCGCCCGACACTTGTCCTGGCACCTAGGAGGAAACGGCCCCGGGGCAAGGGGGCGGTGGTCGACACTTGGTGTTCCAAGTACGTGGCTTGCTTGAAACCGGATTAGATCGGCATGCATGGGGTAGACGACCGATGTGACCCCTGCACGGCAGGGCTATAGCCTGGCTATCGTGGATGTCATGTGTATATCCATTGAGGACTTCAATGCGTGTGTCTAGGACTATCCTTTGGATGCTCACGACATGCATGTACATGTATGGTTGGGGTATGGTTGTAGGTCTTCTTGTTGTGTGGGTCATATGGGTGCGTGTGTGTGTGGACAAATAAGGATTTGACCAGTTAAGCGTCTGCTTTTCTTATTCAAATCACGGTTGATCCTTTTAATTGTCGGATCTTCTTAATACATTGGTTCACGCTTTTAATTTCTCATGATTTCTTCTTTACATGATAATCACGTTGTGTTCTCTTCTATTAAAATTTTGTTTTGTTTTCTCGTCCTTGGATGAACACCCAACTCTGGTTGTCAACTGTTGCCGCTCTTATGACAACAATATTGTATGGCTCCGAGGTTTCTTTTCTCGACTCCACTAGTGTCACAACTATTATGTCATTGGATGGCTCCACCTCGCAACCCAAAACCACTCGACAAGGACTCTTCTTGGTCCTGTCGTCGCATTAGCTCACAGTCCATTGACCGTGTCAGGTTGATATATCAGCTCACACTCTCCGTTCACAAATATAAGATGTTCTAACTTTTTCTAAACTAAATGTATATAGACACGTTTTAGTGTGTTTGTTCACTCATTTCTATCCATATATAATTCATATTAAAATACGCAAACCATCTTATATTTGTGAACAGAGGGATTAATACCTAAACTAGCAGTGGATATTGATATATCAACTCCAGATACATTTCACCCATCACAGAATTACTTGTTCACATTAAGTTGGAACCACTCAGTAGGAAGCGACCTTGAATTTGATGCTGTTTCTCCGGATTATGCGCTGCAAAACAAGCATGCAGTTTCTATATGCATGCACAGTTGCACACATTGGGCCGGCATCGATCCATGGATCAGACTGTACTGTGTTTATCTACAGAAAAATGCATGAGCGCCATATGATGCAACAGCGACGTGAGGATCGGTGACGGATTACACAGTAAGTATATGTAAGCAAAGTTTGTCAACGAAGCTACTATGCACTAGGTAGGCGGCTAAAAATAGAAACTGATCGATCAAGTGGCACACGACGCGGCTAGCAGGGCTGACATACGTGCGCTGCTGTCATTGAGGCTGACATACGTGCTGGACATCACTGTTCTTGTATTTCTTTCGGAGTGATGAGCTTTGTCTCCTGATAACATTTTCATGATAAACATGTCGGGTTCCCCCCCACCACTTTTTGAGAATAATAAAAAGTGTTCATTGACTAGTGCTGATCCGTCATCCCACACACACCGACACACGGATTGTCAAACCATCACCGCACCTCAGTGCGCATTGCACAAGATTGCGGGAAAACATGTAAGATGGGTGGAAAGAAGCATGTGTGAAGGAGGGTGCCATCACACACAATTTGATACATTGAAACGTGCATCCATCTCACACGATTAGTAATAATGAAACGTGTGCATTCGTGATTTCCATAGCACATACTCTCACCATTCCAAATTAAGTGTCGCTGACTTAGTATAATTTTAGTACAAGGAGGGAGTATATAATTGGGTACAATGGAGCGTGGGAGATGGTGCATCCATCCCACACAATTAGTAACAACAAAAATGGTGTAAGTTTGTTGTTCTACTTGTACACAGTTGCTAACGAGAAAACGCGTGCGTTGTTGGTACCCATCGCAAATGGTTTCTTAAGATGGAACGTGTGTGTTGGTTTGCCATCACACAGAATCTGCCTATGGTATAATCGTGTGTGGTGTAGGTGTTCATTGCACACAGTTTGTTGCCCTGAACAATGTACAAGGTAACTGATCATCAATATAGCAGGTTTGTTTTCTCATAATTTATCCCTGCAAGTACATTCGTCAGAATTTGAATTTCGACATAGGCACCAGAACATATTTCACATCCAAAATATGTTCAACCACCATTGCATAAGTGACATCACAGTAGAACCATATGAATTAGTACAAAACTATACAAGGACTAAATTAAACAAGCACCACAATAGCACTTCACACTGGACGTCTAAAACCTTCAAAAAGTAGCATCACAAACGGTGAACAAAAATATGAAGCTGATTCGGTAGGTTGTAGAAGACAAAGACCTATATTATTTCTTCCTGGACGTTGAAGGTCCGCACAAATTCAGTCCAACGCCAATGGATGACCGCTCTCTGTATTCAGCCTATTGTGGAAGATTTAAACATTATACAATGGGTGTTTTCGGAATATTGAATACCTCCCTTCCGTCATGACCATACAAGTGATTTGCGAGGTAATCCATAGTGAATAATTTTGAAAAGCACTGAAATAAAAAAACATTTAGAATTTTGTTATCTAAATATTCAAGTATACATTGTGCATAAGTAAAAACTAGGCAACCAAGTTAGTACCATCACATTCCTAAGGGCTAACAATTATAAATCCCCACAAAGAAAGGGTGATATGCCAAAAACAAATCAAGAGGCCTCCTTTATTTCGCGACTAAAACAAGAGGCCTCCTTTATTTCGTGACTAAAACAAGAGGCCTCCTGAAAGAGCTTTTTCGAGAATATGTCCTATCTATGAAGGTCATATGTCAGTTTTGATAACTGGATATCTAACAAGTAGCATTGGTGGCCGTCCTCCCCAAGGGCGACTCGGGCGGCCAGAAACCTAGCCGCCGCCGCCGCAAACTCCCTCCTCCCCTCCCTCTGCCGCCGCCGGAAGACGCCGTCGGGCTAATCCCGGGGGCCGACGGCGGTGGCGGGGGATCTCCTGTCTCGCGCATCTCCGGTGTGGGGCCGACCCCAAGGCGTGTGGTGGCGCGACCGATCTGGGATCTGTGGCACGACGGATGGCGGTAGGCGGCGGGAGGCCGGCCCGTCCTCGGACGGCGACGGCTTGGCGCGGCGGAGGCCAGGGCTGCGGGCGCTGGGGATGGCCCTTCGGGCGGCGGCGGCGGCTGCGGTTGGCGGCGGCCGGCTTGGCTGCGGTGGCGTGCATGCTGTCTTCAGATCGGCGACGACGGCGTGGAGGGCCTGGTGGTCTCGTCGGCGGCACCTTCGATCAGATCTGTTATGACTGGTGCAGCCGGCGGTGGTGGTCATCTCTTCCGTCAGAGGTGGTAGGCCTGAGGCTGGGTGTTCGGATCTCGGGATCCGTCATATGGAACCAGCTGCGAGTCGGGAAGACGTGCACACGGCGCATACAGTAACTCCTTATTGGTGGCCTGCTCGACATGATCCTCCCACCTCTATGACGTGAGGAGGTGGCTCCCGCCTTTGGCCCTCTTGGAGTCGGGAAGACGTAGTTGCCGGTGAAAACCGAGCCGACGGCGGGCGATGGCGGTGTTCCACGTCGTTACCTTGATGAAGGCATCGTCATGTGACTTTCGTCGACCAACTCGTATTGCTCTGGGGGAAACCCTAGGATCTGGTGTTCCAGACCGGACGATGGCGGCATTGCGGTGTCGTTTCTCTCTTGGGAGCGTCGTTTTGTGGAGCAGCGCTGGAAGTCAGAGGCAGGAAGTGGAGCGGCTTCGTCTTGCACGGAGCTTCGGTGGAGATGTCAAGTCATGCCTGACCGACGGGTGCTACGCATGACAGATCCTCCAAGGGCTTCAAGCTGTGTCGGCTGGTGGTACGTGGCAGCATGGCGCTGAGGTGTACCAGTGGCAACCGCGACGTGTACAGCTGTTTGCGCGAGGGAGGAGGTGCCGTTGGGCGCCGTGGTGGCGTCGACGATAGCTGGACCGAGTAAGGTTGATGCATCAGTACAGTTCTAAAGATGGAGCGGTGGCAGTTGGCGGCGGCGGCCTCTGAGAGCACGCCGGACCAGTGTGTGTCCCAAACCCATCAAGTGGCTAGGTTGGTGTCTCAGGTCTTAGATGTTAGGCTTGGCTACGATGTCTGTTTGGTATTAGACCCAGACTATCTGCGCCCCTTCATCAATTGGATAGGTGTAGCGACAGTTTGTTGCTTAGACGGCGGCTTTAGTCTTATTGCTGTATGACTTTATAAGGTCTTGTGAGAATAATTAATAAAGTGGTTGTATGCATCACCCAGATGCACAGGTCGGGGTCATTCTCCTTTTCTAAAAAAAAGGTAGCGTTGGAAACAAATAGACTTGAGCGTCTGCCGCTTCAGATAGTACTAGTGTGTTCCTTTGCTACTCGATATCACTAGCAGTAACAATGCGGGCTTGGGCCGTTGCGGACCCATGTGTTAGCGAGCAACCTTCCTACCAACATAGAAATAAATATGCATTTGAATACAGATGTGGGCGAACTGTTAATACCAAGATAATATCAAATGCATACGCCCACACTCTGCAACAACACGATGTCAGGATCTCATCGAGGTCAAATTACCACGAAAAGCCAATAATACAAATAAAATACTTGACCAAAAACACAAGTCCCTGCTGATGCCTTGATGGTACTACATTAATGTGCAAGTTTTTGGCACGCCCGTGCAACATATGCATGCATCCATGCTCTGCTAAACTCTGAAGAGAACTTTTTTCTTTTTTTGCGAATAACCGTGAAGAGAAACTCACAAGGCAGTGCCACCAAACAAGCATCCATCCTTGTCATTTTGTGAGCTGTAAATATAACACATTGCCTAATAGATGCAACACGACACGTCTACACCTAATGCATCATCTATGCTGCCACTTTGCTTTCTCGGGGTACTACACACCAAGACATTTTTAGCATCCATTGCTATCGTTCACATGGTTCGTGCGTACCCCCTGTGGCCGGCACTGCCTCGTTTGGTTCAAACGGTCTCGCCGGAGGCGGCGGCCGTGAGGCTCTTGTGCACGCTCTCGCCGTCGTCGCCGGCGCTGGGGAGGGTAGTGCCATCGTCCTGACCATCGGCGGCTTTCTTCTTGCTCTTGGTGTACTCGCCGTAGAGGTACGAGGAGAGGCCCCAGACGCAGAGCGCGGTGGCGACGGCCTTCTCGGGGCCGAACGGGTCGCCAAACACCACGACGCCGCCGATCACGTTGGCCGTGAGCACCGCCGCCATGCACACGCCGCTGTGCAGCGACGACGTCAGGTAGATCACGCCGGCGGTGCCCATGAAGCACGCCTGCCACGTCACCACCAGCGTCGCCACCACGACCCAGTACACGGCGTGCGACCCCTTCCAGTGGGCCACGTCGTCGCTGAAGCCGCGCGAAACCGCCAGCCCCACCGCTGCCTCCACGGAAGCCATAGCCTGCATCACCGCCTGCACCTCCACCGCGAGGATGAACCCGCCGGAGACCGCCTCCCGGTACACAAGCTCCATGACGGGGAGGTACGCCGAGAAGAGCCCCGCCGCGCAAAGCGTGACGATGTAGCCGATGATGTACCCCCTCCGGTTCGGGCTCTCGCCGGCGTCCCCTGACCGGAGCGCGAGGAGCACGGAGCAGAGCGTCATGAGGACGACCGCGTTGAGGTTGTTGAAGGTGAGTGGGTGGCGGACGATGACGACGGCGAGGACGAGCGTGAAGGCGAGCTGCATGGACAGCAGCAGCGACGAAGTGGACACCGGCAGGAGCGACGTGCTGTAGGCGAAGAGCAGGTTGCTGACGCCCATGAGCGCGCCGATGACCAGGCACACGGCCAGGAACCGGCGCGAGAACCACATGAATGGCCGCGGCGCGGAGGCGGGGCGGGGGCGGCCGGCGAGGAACACGGCGACCACCAGGGTCGGGAACCCCGCAGACTGCACCAGCGTGACCACCCACTTGTTCTTGCCGCCGTGGTCGAAGTAGAACCGGGACAGCAGGCTCGACGCCACCGACCCGACCAGCAGCGCCGCGTAGTTGGCCATCAGGAGCACCGTCGACCTGCGGCGGCGCGGCGCCACCGAGGCCGGGCCCGCCGCGCCGGAGGAGATAGCCATTGCCGCACGCGCCATCGTGGTCGATGAGTAGTAGGGGACGATGGATTGTAATGGTGAATTGGCGACGAGGGCACGTTTATATTGGCAAGGAGAGAAAAGGCCAGCTAGCTAGAGATTGCGTAGAGTAAAGGAGGATTTATGGAAGGTTTTCCGAATGGCTGGATGTGAAAAAAGGCCAGCTAGTGTATTTGATCACAGCAAAGCTGGAAAATTAATAATTAGCAGAAATACAAAGTTTCCTTGCTAAGCCATGACTAAGGATTGCATGCAAATAGTAAATGCGGCAATGCGCTCGATTACATGCCGAGTAGATACGGATGTATTCCTACATTCATTATGAATCCAAGCATATCTCTGAATGTGGATACCTCCGCTCCTGATTTACTAGTCCTCATCGTATTCTGGATCATATTTTGACCATTATTTTTATCTAATAAAATATATGTCATATGTAGCAAAAATAATGCAATTGAAAATTATATTCAGATACAGATCCAACAATATATTTTTTTATGGCATGCATTACTATTTTGCTAGTCAAATATATGGTTACTTTGACCCAAAATCTTTAGGGACTAGTAAACCAGGACAAAGGTAGTATGTTCAAATATGTTAGGGACTATTAAACCAACAATATAATATTTTATGACATGCATTAATATTTTTCTAGTCAAATATATGGTCAAACTTTGACCCAAATACATTAGGGACTATTAAACCAGAACCCAACATATGTTTCAAAATATATACCCCTCCGTTTCAAAATCTAATGTATGTTCTTTTTCTAGAACTCAAAACTTTCATATGTTTGACCAAAATACCAAGTAAAAACATGTAATATCATACATGCATTTCATGATGACTCTAATGGTACTTATCATACCTCGGCTCAATCATGCATGCATGTGTGTGTGTGTGTGTGTGTGTGTGTGTGTGTGTGTGTGTGTGTGTGTGTGTGTGTGTGTGTGTGTGTGTGTTGGCACACAAAAGTGCAACCAAACAAAAGGAAAGGGAAGGAGATGAAGTGTTCAACTAAAGAGACTTGTTCATTACTATTGTCTATTATGGGCATATATATGTCACGTGATTTACGTTTGTATTTGCGGATGTAGATAGACGCTACATTCTTGCATCAATAAAGGTTGATTTGGAACTATGCAGCCTATGCTTGTGTGTAAGAAGTGGCAAGAAACGTAAGAACTAAAGACCATGGGGCTACTGGAATCAAGGGATGAGCATTGTCATGTTCTTGACAACAATTGTCTAATTTTGTTTACAAGTTATTGCAAAATAAAAGGAAACACACACAGATTTGGAAACTGTAGGATGAAGAAGAAGATGTGCACGTTAGAAGCAGCGGGCAGGGTAACGATATGCCAGCCAGCCACCCATTGCTTGCAAGGGAATACGCCACAGCTTCCAAAGTAGGACAGGCAACGGTTGTGCTGATAAACACCATATTTGTTTGATCTTGCTGCGTTCGTTGGGAAGGAGACGGGAGGGAGACATGCCGAGGATAAGGAGGGCGGTGCGCTTACGTCGAGCCGGATCATCGGATGGATGAATGGATGCACTTACTACTACGTGTACTTCACTTGACTGTGTTGACATCACCAGCTTTGTACGCGTCGTCTTAAGTGGGGAACCGCATGCCTAGGGAGCGTGCATCATCACCAGTTGTGTGTACGTACATACATGTGGGTTCGTACCCGGTCGACACTTGTCGAGGGAAGTGGTGGGTCAGCCCACACTTGTCATGGCAAGTAGAGCAACTCATATATGGCATGTACGATGTACCTACCCATAATCATGAAGACATAGCATGTGTCTAGCTAGCTGTACATTCCGTCCTTGACTTAGGACAAAACCTTGACTTAGGCTGTATATATATACTCCCTCTATTTTCTAGTATAAAGTTGATCAAAATTTTCAAACCTTGACTTAAGACAAAACCTAGAAGTACACTTATTCGCGAACGGAGGGAGTATGTAGCTATACAAGTGACAATGACGATCAATCAACCGAGTATACAGGCTCCCACAAAAAAAGTATAGGCTGATAGTAGCAGAGGTACCGGCTTGGGTTTCGGCCAGCACGTTACTTGTAGTATATCTTTTTGTGGAACTAATCAACGCGTCTACTCCATTGGGGGTATACATACACATTTTTTAGCAAGGCTCCTCCCACCATTTCTATTGAAGATTCTTTTTATTTTGCGGGGAACTATTAAAGATTCTTACCAGAAGGAAAGTAAAGAACTGAAACTTGAAAGAAGAAAACACGCTTGCAGAAAACAGAACACACGTTGTGGCCATCGGCATTCCAGCAATCCCTAAACTTTCAGAATCATCCTTGAAAAAATGTGTGCGCCACAAGCTATATCTCGCAACATGACACATAAAGAGTGAGTGATCGATAGTTTCATGTGCTCCACGAAACACACACAATACATCTCCACCTTTCCACACTTAGATGCCTATTAGTTGAAATATCCCTTAATTCAATAAGCTCCCTAGGGGTTGGAGGAGAGCTGATAATCAATTGGGTGTTTGGTTCATTGGGGCTGTTGCTGCTCCCTTCTTGACAAAAGATTGATGGTCTTGAAAGGATTCGGAGTTTACATTTATCAGGGAACCAAGGAAAAAATAGGATTACGTTTGTTACTAGTTGCTTGTTCTTCTAATTGCGACAAAGAGTTCACTCCAATTTGTTTACACGTTTCCTTATTTTCTACAGTCTAGAGCTCTCTTAATATTGAAATAATATGCATGGATAGCTCCTATTATGACCTTTTTTGCTTACCGTTATCTATGAATCAAGTTTGTATTAGAAGACATAATTAAGCAAGATGATAGAGGTGCCGAATTTATTACATGATGTGGTATATAGGCTCATGATAACTGAATATGCATGTTGAATAATAGACGAATAGTCAATTTAGTTGCACCTTCAAACATATGTCACACAACCTTGCATCTAATCTAACTATCATATACCTCTTAAAATATAAGAACGCTTGACTGTCACACGTGTGATTGTAACAATTATCAAAGAATTAGATAACTGGTTTACACTTCACATTTCCATCTTGACTTGGGCTTTTGTTGGAGTGACATATCATGTAACATCTAGTGTTGAGGTGCATATTTTTTTCATCATCACATAAGAACTCCGACATTCTTTGAACTAAGTGCATCATGTTTTAAACATCTAATAGAAGATCTCAATGGAAGATGATTTCAATACATATATCTCAAAGCATAATGAGAAAGTATGTTCTTTTCATTGTCTTTGTTTCTTCATCTTTCTCCGATTGCCTTAATATCTTCTACGCTAGTGTTTAAGTATAAACTGGAGAAGGTGAAGTTATGTGCAGGCACTGCTACTATAATTGGATTCTTACACCTGATGTCTATTTGAAATGTGGGTGACACGTCCAAGGAATGGACAGAAATTTCACATAGCTTTCCCGCCCCATAGTTTTGATGGTTTGTATCAGAGTATATGTATTACATTCATTTTTCAAAGAAAATGAAAGTCTAACAATTTTTGAGATAAAAATATAAGACAAATGGGTCCCAAATGATTGGCAAGCTTGCTTCGCGTCCCAAGGCGGGAAGGTTTGAGCATGCTTGGGTTATAAATCACACGCGGTTCTAGGGTAGTAACAGTTGGTGATAAGCATTCACACACGACTTCCTATTGGAAATCGTTTGCAAATGTAAGCAAAGCCATTGAATTCGGCCGACCACCACGTCTTCTCTCCCAAGGCAATCGCTTCCTCCCCCTGGCGGTCATCCAGATCCTATAAGTATTGCGCCTCTCGTTCCACCAGTATTCTCATCTATGCATTATGTCTCCCTGGCCCTCTCGATCTCAATCTGTGCAATGACGCCGTCGGTGAGCCCATGCGTCCACAAGAAGCTTAAGGCGCCGCTCTGCAACAACGATGAGGCACCAAGCAGTGACGAGGAGGACCCCTGCGCACCACCGGACTTGGTCGCGCCTGATCCACCCACCGAGGAGTAGTTTTGGAGTTAGTACGACCTTGTTCTCTGGAAGACCTTGCCTCCAGATGAAAAAGCCATGTAATTGACGGTCGTGAAGGCAGACGAGAATAAGCGCGGGGAGGAAGAGGTGGCTAAGGCTGCCTGGAAGGTGAATGAGCTGGAGCTTTGGCGGGAGATGCACCCACGCGTGAAGGAGATCGACGAAGACGGTTACTTCCTTGCCAAGAGGGCCAAAGGCGGGAGCCACCTCCTCACGTCATAGAGGTGGGAGGATCGTGTCGAGCAGGCCACCAATAAGGAGTTACTGTATGCGCCGTGTGCACTGGCCATGTCGGATGCCTACATCTGCCGAGAAGCCGCCACAAAGCACATCACGGAGTGCGAGGCAGAGGAGGAGGCCAACTCCCTGCGCGCTGGGAAGCCGGTGCGCACCAGAGAATCCGTAGCAAGAGAAAGGGCCCTCAAGAGAGATTATTGGATTTAGTTAATTTATATTTATTTTATTTTTCTACTGAATGCCTCATTTTTTTAGTCAAACTAGCTTCTGAGAATATATTTATACTGATGTCAATCACGTTTCAGAAGAGTTAACTGTATGCGATTTGGGCTATAAAACACATGAGTTGTCGCGATCTTTACAGACGTTCTACTGAAAATTGTTGTTTGTGAAACTTGAAGCATCACACACAATTGCTTTGTAATAATTGTGTGAACTCTATTGGACACAGATTAACTATTGAAGTTGTATGAGATGTGTAGTTGTCATCACACACAATTCCAAAACTCGGCCCGTTTGCCAGTCTTAGCCCACGATCATTCAGAAGAGCCCTTGTGCAATAGATTAGGTCATCGCTTATGTTTCGTTGCGAAGAACTGTATGAACTTTGTCACATATAGTTACTTTTTTTGGTCATGTATGATGGACCTACGATCACACACAGTTATTTTTTTCTGCAAACGGTTCTTTTTTGAAGCGCCTCTTGATGCTACTTTAACACACAATTTTTCCCTGCTGTGTGCGATTTAGGGGTCTTACTAGTGGTCGAGTGTAGTAGTGATGTATTCTTTGAAAGATGGCAAATTAATTTTTAACCATGGCAAACTTATTGTTAATTTTTGTTTTTTTTCCTTCAACCATGCCAACGTTATTGTTTGGACATGGCAATTTTGTAAGTTAGACCGTGTCAATATTTAATTTTGGCTGTGGCAAATTTACTTTTTAAACCATGGCAAAAGCATCTTCCTGACCATGGCATTTTTATTTTCTGAACCATGGAAGATTCATAATTCATTACGTGGCAACTATTTAATTTTTAAACCATGGCAACTTTATTGTTTGCACCATGGTATATTTCATTTTTCAACCATGGTAATTTTTCTTTGTTTGGACCATCACTAGTTCTGTATTTGACACCACAACAAAATTTTATTTTGGACCATGGCAAATTTATTACTTTAAACATGACAACTTGTTTCTGTTTAGACAATGGGAAAATTTATTACTTCAACAATAGCAAATTTATTTCTTTACCCCTTCATGTCTACACAACCATAGAAACATTTATTGCACACACCATCATAGTTTATTGAGTTTTTTTAAATTCAACTTTGACAACATTTGTTGAATAGAGCATGGTAAACAAATGTAGACCATGGCAATTTTGATCACATGGCTTCATTTTTTCCATGCGTGTTAGATAGAAAAATATATATCATGATTTACTTGTTTTTTATCCATGATAAAGTTTTAATTCATCCATGTGGATTTTTTTCTTTTTCTTACATATCATGGCAAATTTTCTGATTTTCTGATTTTTTCCTTTTTTACATTTTTGTTTTTCTGAAAATGATTGTACCATTCATTCTTCATGGCAATTTTATCATCTATACGATGGCAAAATATCACCCTAAGTTTTTTCAACGTATATGTGATTTTTTTGCCATGAATATGTTTGTCCTGCAGGTTTTAACATGGCAAGTTTTGTGATTTTTTCATTTTTCCCGTACTAACTATTGATAATTTAAGGAATGTTCACTGTGTGTTTTCACGAAAAGTTTTGGCAATTTTGTGTGGGCCGCTTGAGGCCCAATAAAGAGGCTAGCGAGGGATTGTAGCGAACGAAAAACGTTCGCTCGTCCCCCCATCCTGCTCGAACGAATCGTTTGATTCTAGTGCCTCTCCTACCGATGTCAGGTGGTTATCGGGGTCCAAAGTATAATGTGTAAAATCAAAAAAGAAGTGCAGTTTAGAAAAATACATTAAAAGAGACACGAAACTGAAAAATATTATATACAAAATTTTATGAAACTTCAGAAAGTAACGTAACACTATCATAAAAAAAACTGAACCATCACAAAATTCATAGGGCTTTAGCAGTTCTGTATAAGAGAAAAACCGAGCAAAGGAGCTCACATATATCACAAACAATATATTATGCAAGCACGTGACATATAGCCACCCGCAGTGGTGGAGCTTGGTGGGGGCCAACCTAGGCCATGGCCCTCCAGCTCATATGAATTTTTTTGTATATACCTTAGTATTAGGCCTATTTATCCACCAAAAATCATTCAAAAAAAATTATCTTTGCCCCCCCCCCCTCCCCCCCCCCCCCCCCCCCCCCCCCCCCCCCCCCCCCCCCCCCCCCCCCCATGATTCCACTCCGCCACTGGCCACCCGACATTATTTTACTCGCTGCAAAACATGTTGCGCCATGGCATATCGTCACTTCTAGTGAATTATCTTTGGTTTGACGACCCACCTTAAGATCAGGTCAGGAGATATACACTAGGCCATGGATGCATGCCCTTGATTATGATACAGCATGTGACAATGTACATGTGCAAAAATTTAGCTGAGGTTGGTTTGAGTTTTCTTTCTTTAGGTAAGCACCTCTTTGAGAAAGACCTTGTAGTTTTCAGGTCTAGGGATTAAACACATGCTTTGCACTGCACAGGGCCGTAGAACACAGCATGTGGATGTTAGGCCATGGAGCTGCCAATAATTCCCCTTGGTACGTAACCCACTCCAAAAATTGATACGAGACAATAATTGGATAGGCAACAAATCGGGAAAGGAGGATTCCAATCCCACTGCATTCTTTCCATTTCCTTGAAAAACAGCGCCCACATGATCTCAACGTTCCTAATCTGAAACAAATCATTTTTAACGCCCTAGAATGGATCCGGTCCATCGGCCATATATTCATACACAGTTTCACAATTTTTCGGCACTAAGTAGTCCCTGATCGATACGGATGATGTACACCATAAACCAACAATCAGTTCACCGGATATATTGATCTATTTGGTTTCAAGCTTTTCGCACCGAACGAATGTAACATGTATTTTGAAATGCAGAGGGATTTGGCTCTAACAGTAGTAGTAACGTAGAAGACCACATCGATGTTCTAACAAATTTGAGAAGTACCAAAGTCTCATGAAACTCATATTCCATCTGGATCTTTCGTGGAGGTTCCTGCGGGTTTTTTCATTTTTCATTTTCTTTTTTCATGCTTTTTTCGACAAAGGATGAATTATGTTGACTCACAATGAAGTATCAAGTGGATACAAACACAGTGAGCACGCATCTGGCTTCTGCATAGTTAGGATGCACACAACCAACACAAATGCATGCATGCAGTTGAACACACTGAAAAATAGCAAAGTCATACAAGACTAAAAACTATGCCTCAACATGGGAAAAAAAATCAAAGTGATCAAAACAACGATTGACAAGCTACATCTTTAACCATATCCGCATTAACCATGTATTGACACCACAAGGACTTCAAGGTTCTTCAAGAACAACCCCTTCATGAAGGGAACGATGCTGAACTGCCACTATCACCGAATCGAACCACCAAAGGTCGGATTCTTCACCCTGAACAACGAGTCCGAGCATATTCGAGCAATGCCTTTAGCAAGGTCATGACGCAAAAACATCGTCATTGCCAAGTATAACCTACCCGGGCTAGACTTAGGATTTACACCCAATAGTTCAAGACTGGGTACTCAAAGAGCAGCACTGAATTGGAGTCAATCATGAGTTGTCGCCACCATTTTTGGAAGATCCCAACAACTACATGTGTTCTAGAAATCTCACCATTGCCAATGGACCACCATACCCTCTGAATCAAGTCATCGTCCACACAATGCCATAGACCGTCGAAGGAAAACTAGCGAGAGTGAGAGCCACCAAAACCCAGACCCACACCCACAATGAAGCCTCCTAGCTGCTTCATAGAACCTCGCTCGAACGATCTGTTGACAGGTGTTACCATAGTAGAGAAATCCTTCCAACTCAAACACCAGACTGAGACGTTCACTGATGCTATTGGATGCAACTAACAGCGAGAAAGGGAGCAACCAGCCCGACCCTTACTAGCAGTCACTGCCTATGCCCCATCCAGCAGGGCCCCGATCAGGCCGGATCCGACGTCAATGCCACCGCATAGCAGCACGAGATCCCCGACCAGCATGACAAGCAGCAGGGGCTTGGCCGCCCTTCTGCATTGGAAGGGAGTGCTGAAGGACCGAAGTAGCAGCTACTATGACGGACCCCGATGGGTGTGGGGGATGGAAGGACGTGTGATGTAGGTGAAAAATTCCACCGCCACTTTCCTTGGAGTCAGTGTGGGCTTCGCCGACGGCTTCTCTAGTGACGGCGAGACATGCGGGAGGGGGGAGGATATGTCATCGCAGTGGCGACTAGTGCCCGCCTGAGCCGCCTAATGGAAGCGCCACGGGGGTGTGATCCTTTTTTTGAAGATGTGGGCGCAACAAGTTCTCTTCTAGTGGAGGGATATGACTACTTGTTTCACGCTAATGTCACGTCACTTAGACAGGACTTGGCGAATTCTCATCTAGATCAGTATTTTTGGGTTTGGTTGCAATTTTGTGTGCCAATGGCGGATCATGCACATGATTGAGCCACTGAGATGAGATATGATCAGTCCTCTATCTCTGAGAGAAGGAAGAACGGTGTGCGGTTTTCCGATCTTGGGTTTAAGATGCATGCATGCTTGCTTTGCATACACACATGCATGACCCAAGAACACGGCATGTGAACGCTAGGCGAGCCGTCAATAGTTCCCGTACGTTGTTGGTGCTATGTAGTAATCCGGCCCACTCCCAAAATGGATACGGGACAATCCTGGACATAAGCAAACAGAGAAAGGCAAATTCCAATACGATTGCATCCGGTTGTTTTCCGCTTACAACCCCAGCAGCATCTCAACGACCCCTATGCATCTCAACCAAACCGGTGTGGGAATGAAGAAACACATGTGCAGTTTCACACAAATTGTTCAGCAACTAATTCAGGGATCTTCTGCGATATGTTCAGCACCCAACAACCAATCCATCAATTTAATTCGGATATATATATATATATATATATATATATATATATATATATATATATATACTACTACATTACTGGACATTCTCGATTAATTGGCTCCTACTACTTCCTTAGTACTATATTTGGATTTGAGCAATGAATGCATGAATACATCCATATATTCATGCAAATTTTGCACTTACTTCCATGCAATGCTTCCTCTCATGCCTCATCTTAGGAGTACTAATTTTCTGCTGATCATTAATTTCCAGCTTTGATGTGATCCCAAATATACACGAGTATATATACTGACCAAACAATAGACTAGTAACGTATTGTAACTGACGCCTAGCTTTTTCACATCCGGCCGCCCGGAAAAGCAAGAAACGGAAGGCGCAGCAGTGTAAAAACCTTCTATAAATCCTCCTTACTCTACGCAATTCCTGCATGGCCTTTTGTGATCTCTGATCTTCCCCAACAAGAAAATTTCCCCAACCCGATATATACATGCCGCCTATGTACAATCCCCGTCGCCCATCGCCAGTTCGCCATCCATCCATCGATCCCTCCTACTCCTCCTTGACCACGACGGCGACGCGCGCGGCAATGGCGATCTCCTCCGGGCCGGCGGGCGCAGCCACGGCGGCCCCGCGCCGCAGGAGCAGGTCGACGGTGCTCCTGATGGCCAACTACGCGGCGCTTCTGATCGGGTCCGTCGTCTCCAGCCTGCTCTCCAGGTTCTACTTCGAGCACGGCGGGCAGAACAAGTGGGTGGTCACGCTTGTGCAGTCCGCGGGGTTCCCGACGCTCGTGGTCGCCGCGTTCCTCGCCGGCCGGCCCGTTTCCGCGCCTCGGCCGTTTCTTTGGTTCTCGCGGCGCTTCCTGGCCGTGTGCCTGTTCATCGGCGCGCTCATGGGCGTCAACAACCTGCTCTTCGCCTACAGCTCGTCGCTCCTGCCGGTGTCCACCTCGTCGCTGCTGCTGTCCACTCAGCTCGCCTTCACGCTCGTCCTCGCCGTCGCCATCGTCCGTCACCCGCTCACCTTCGTCAACCTCAACGCCGTTGTGCTCATGACGCTCTGCTCCGTGCTCCTCGCGCTCCGGTCCGGCGACTCGGGCGAGAGTCCGGACAGGAAGGGATACATCATCGGTTTCGTCGTCACGCTCGGCGCCGCGGGGCTCTTCTCCGCGTACCTCCCCGTCATGGAGCTGCTGTACCGGGAGGCGGTCTCCGGCGGGTTCATCCTGGCGGTGGAGGTGCAGGCCGTGATGCAGGCCATGGCGTCCGTCGTGGCGGCGATCGGACTCGCGGCGACCGGCGGTTTCAGTAACGATGTGGCCCACTGGAAGGGGTCCCACGCCGTGTACTGGGTGGTGGTTGCGACGCTGGTGGTGACGTGGCAGGCGTGCTTCATGGGCACCGCCGGCGTGATCTACCTAACGTCGTCGCTCCACAGCGGCGTGTGCATGGCCGCGGTGCTCACGGCCAATGTCATTGGCGGCGTCGTCGTGTTCGGCGATCCTTTCGGCGCCGAGAAGGCCGTGGCCACCGCGCTCTGCGTCTGGGGCCTTTCCTCGTACCTCTACGGCGAGTACACCAAGAACAAGAAGAAAGACGCTGATGATCAGGACGACGACACCATCCTCCCGGGCGCCCATGACGACGGCGAGCACAAGAGCCTCACCGCCGGCAGCCGCGAGCCGGGAAGCGAAACCGTCTGAAGCAAACGGGACAGCGCCGGCCACAGGGGGTACGTTACAACAAATGCAATGGAAACTGAAAATTTCTTACTGTAGACGTGTCATCTACTCATGTTACTTCGATTAGTCAATGAATTATATTTACTGCTTACAAAGGGACAAGAATGGCGTGGTGATCATGACCAATGCTTGTTTGGTGCACTGCCATGTATCTTGGCTAGCTTGTGATGTTCTCTTCAGGATTTATCACAGAATGGATGCATGTTGCACTTGCATGGGTGTGTGAAAAACTTGCACATTAATGTAGTACCATCAACAGGGACATACCATCCATATATATCTTCTATTGAGATCGATATGGTAAATTTTTCCTGCGTTGTTCCTGCAATGCATCAATTGGCAACAGTTTACCTAGTTAGCGAGCTAGCTAACTGGCCTGCTCTGAAACTGTGTGGCCTTTCCCCCCTTGTTGTCATGTCATGGCTCCTTATCCTTATACTGTGTGTACATGAGGTATCGGTTATTGGTATGGACCATCACTTCTATTTAGACACCAGCAGTACATGCATATCTTTATTTTTTTACTTGACATGGGAGGAAATATGATGGTTCCTAGGTACTCAATCCGTTCACAAATATGAGACGTTTTGGATATTTTCAATGCGGATGACATACGGACTGAAATGGGTGAACAAGTACACTAAACATGTCTACATAATCCCTCTGATCCGGATGTGGAGTTTTTAAGCTCGAGCTCAAATGACAGTAAGTTTGAAAAAATAAAAAAAATCTGATTTTTTTGGCAAACTTTAAAGAATGTTTGGGGTGCATGAAAAAATTCAGCACAAAATCACATCGGTGCAATGTGTTGGTAAAAAAACCAAAATCGATACTATGAAAATGTTACTTTCAAATGTATTTTGGAGGTCTGAATTTGTTTTTATTGACACGACTTGCCCCAGTGTGATTTCGTGGTGAAACTTTGCATGCACTTCAAACATTTCTTAAAGTTTGCCACAAAAAAGATTCAGAATTTTTTGAATTTGTTTTCTATTTTACTGTTCATATGGTAGGAGCATTTGAGCTCGAGTTTAGAAGGATACTTACACTCTGGTCTTTTTTATTCCGGGTATAAGATTTGTATCAAGTCAAACTTTACAAAGTTTGACCAAATTTATATTAAAAAATATAAAAATACACTAAACATGTCTAAATAACCCCTCTGGTCCGGATGTGGAGTTTTTAAACTCGAGCTCAAATGACAGTAAGTTCGAAAAAATAAAAAAAAATCTGATTTTTTGGCAAACTTTAAAGAATGTTTTGGGTGCATGAAAAAATTCAGCACAAAATCACATCGGTGCAATGTGTTGGTAAAAAAACCAAAATCGATACTATGAAAATGTTACTTTCAAATGTATTTTGGGGTCTGAATTTGTTTTTATTGCCACGACTTGCCCCAGTGTGATTTCGTGGTGAAACTTTGCATGCACTTCAAACATTTCTTAAAGTTTGCCACAAAAAAGATTCAGAATTTTTTGAATTTGTTTTCTATTTTACTGTTCATATGGTAGGAGCATTTGAGCTCGAGTTTAGAAGGATACTTACACTCTGGTCTTTTTTATTCCACGTATAAGATTTGTATCAAGTCAAACTTTACAAAGTTTGACCAAATTTATATTAAAAAAATATAAAAATACACTAAACATGTCTAAATAACCCCTCTGGTCCGGATGTGGAGTTTTTAAGCTCGAGCTCAAATGACAGTAAGTTCGAAAAAATAAAAAAAAATCTGATTTTTTTTGGCAAAATTTAAAGAATGTTTTGGGTGCATGAAAAAATTCAGCACAAAATCACATCGGTGCAATGTGTTGGTAAAAAAACCAAAATCGATACTATGAAAATGTTACTTTCAAATGTATTTTGGAGGTCTGAATTTGTTTTTATTGCCACGACTTGCCCCAGTGTGATTTCGTGGTGAAACTTTGCATGCACTTCAAACATTTCTTAAAGTTTGCCATAAAAAAAGATTCAGAATTTTTTGAATTTGTTTTCTATTTTACTGTTCATGGTAGGAGCATTTGAGCTCGAGTTTAGAAGGATACTTACACTCTGGTCTTTTTTATTCCGCGTATAAGATTTGACCAAATTTATATTAAAAATTATAAAAATCTACAATACCAAATATATAAAATATGAACTTACATTCCATAATAAATATAATAATATTGATTTTGTATTGTGAATGTTTCTATAAGTTTGGTCAAATCAAAGATACTTCTACTTCAGATAAATCTTATATTCAAGGAATACATCCAATTCAGAAAAATGTTAGGACGTTTTATATTTGTGAACGGATGGAGTATTGACTAGCAATAGAACACATTTCCACCGTGTGTGGAGTGGCAAACACCTTTCTCGTTCTCATTGTCCCATGACCAAACAAGCAACATTTGCCGCTCCACAAATTAATCTCTATTATATTTACACACCAACAACACATGTGCCTTTTTCCTTCTAAAAAATACCCATGCACATCTTTAATTTTGACTTGATAGGAGGAATACTCACTAATACGAGGGTCCCTTTTTCCCAACAAAAGATGAATTTTATGAACTCAAAATAAAGCCATCACCCATCATGCCCTCCAAGAGTAAGTAAACGCTTCTGCCACGAAGAAACCTTTAAGCGATGTGTTCCCCATCAAACTTCACCAGTTGCATGTTCAGATTTTCCACCGCGACCAATGCCTCAACGCCATAGTCGCCATGATAACGGAGCTCTATCACTATTGAGGAGATGGAGTTCGAGAGAAGGGTATGCCGAGATCTTTGGATTGCACGATTTGACTTGAACTTAGCCAATCTCAGCATCGCAAATGGTCAGTAATAATCAGCGAAATAGGCCGGGAGAACCGGTCGAAAATCCAGGCCAGGAGAACGAGACAAAAATCTTGTGGTTAAATTACGTTAGGGGGTTAACTATACCTTAGAAAAAGGTTAGGAGAATTGTGTCCCAAATTCCATAGTCTGGGGTGTCTAACATACTTATCTGGTAGGTACAAAATCTAATAGGCCCTCGGTAGCCCCAGCGGCAAAGGGTTGGCTAAAGAGTCCCAAAGAACACCCCTAAATGGAAGGCTGGTCTAAACTAAAGTTAATGCCGAGCGTACTAGAGCATATTTAGAGAAGGTCCCTTTTCGCCTACTTACACTGCTCCCGCATCCACATGTATAGAGCCTCGTGAAACTTAACGAAACTGATATCGACTGACTAGCACTAGGCCTAGTTAAAGCGGTCGCTAGGTCAACAAAATTTACATTGAGTAGGGTAGACATAACATCAAGAGCTCATCCCTTTGTGCTTTTGCCAACGCAAAGCAACAAATAGTTACTGAAAATAGAAACTCAAGAGGCAAAGCAACAAATAGTTCTTGCAAAACAGAAACTTGAGATGCATGGTGGCAATTGGTAGCAGAGATGCAACATTCCTAAACCATTATTGGGTAGCACAACATCAACCTCATAAATTATTTTCCGGATTTTTTATTTGACTCAAACTCATGGAATGCCCATCCATGATCACTAACTATCTTCAACCTCTCTTTCTCTTGCTACCGCTTTTCCCGACGCTTCTCCTCACCAATAACTCCAAAATATCCTTTCTACCGTTGTTGCGCCATTGTTGGAGTCACGCCCGAGCTCCTCTTTGAGCTTAGTCAGAGTTGGAGTCCTCGTCATCCGTCGCCATGCCCTTCAGGCCGCCCACGCGCTGCAGAATAACAGAAAGCTCAACAAGGTGATCATCCATTTTGGCTACATGCCAAGTCACTGTGGTGCGAACAGAGAGAAACTGAAAACCAAAAACACTTAAAGCAAAATATTCAATGGGTTTGGCTGCGATTCTGGCCCCAAGACACAAGACGGTACTAGGAAAATTAACTGTCTCCAAGACAAAGTACTTCCTCCATCCAAATTTTGTCAGCCCCGCTCGTATCTTAAAACAATATTCAATATAGATGTCACTTGCAAAATATGTTATATAATATAGTAATTGTATTGTTAGATTTGTATTTGAAAGAAGTTTTTACTAATATATTTTTTCTTAAACATATAATTCATATTTTGTAACTTGAATTTATGATAGAAATCTAACTCAAACTCTAATGATATCCGCACTCGAGCATGTCAACCACTCCCACCTAGGGTCACACCTTTCACATCTACTCCATACACAATGTAAAGTTCTAGAATATCAACTGGTATGTGCTTTCACCGTCAAAGGGTGTAGATATAACACGACTTCCTGGCCACACGTGTAAGAGCACCTAGGCTAGGAGATGGGCACGTTGGTCACCCTCAGCCCCCCCCCCTAAAAAAATCTCTAAACATCTAATTACAATGCGAAATTTAGAAATAACAAACGCAGTTGGATCTAAACAACTAATCATTTAAATATAATTATAATCCCAATGAGGTTAATCACAATCAAATATATAATCATCAAGAATAATAAAATCATGGCGATGAAGTGAAGTGCAAATAGCAGTGGAAAAGCTAGTGAGTACCTTCTCGGACTTCTTCTCCTTGACTTTGTACCTGTTCCTGTTCCTGTTGGCCTGCCAAAGCCACTCCCCTGGGCAGATGTTCTGCACGCACGAACAGATGGTGTCAGTGATACCAAAACGAATCCATGATTCAAAGGAAAAAATAAAAAAAAAGCTTTGGGCATGCATGCATACGTTGACTTGCTTCTGGACTATCTCGGGGCGCCTGTGGGGGAACTGCGGCAGCTTGGTGCCCGTCATGGCCAACCAGTCCTCCTCTTTCTCCTCGTGCGTCAGCTGTGTAACGACCTGCGGCACCACCGGCCTCGCCATGGCCGCCTTCTCCTCCTCCTCCTCGACGGGCGGAGGCACCTCTACCATGGGCGCCTTCCCTTTCTGCTCCTTTGTCGCCTTGATCGACTCCTGACGCTGCGGCTGCTGCTGCTTCTTAGGCTTCCCTTTGGGGGCTGGATGCTGCTTCTCCTCCTTCGCCCCTGGCTGCTTCTTGCTGGCGGCGGTGTGAGGTTCCTCCGAAGAACTGGTCAACATCATTTTTGACATCAGTAGAACGATCGACGACACAACCTGAACTCAAAAATGTTTATCTCTTACGGCAACGTTGCGGCGTTGTTGGGTTGGAAGGGAGGGTCTGGGTGACACGATCAAAACGATCGACCAGATGAAATAGAGCAACAGAACTAACGCATGACTATGTATGTTGTACGTAGTAGTATCAATCTATTTTGAGCCACATGAAACTATTAATGTGGAATTAGTACCAGAGTGTTTGTGGACGGATATGCAAGCTCACTGGAAAGATACTCTATATATAATGCTGGAGATTGATCAGATTATCTATCCTGGGGATAATCTGATGATGCTTAATGGGACATTATTACTCTACTGGTAGTGGAAAAACATGATTAAAATAAACTTCCGTTTCTAAAGATGAAAATAGAAGACTAAAAAAAGTGTTTAAATAAATTCGAAACAAACGCAAAATATTTGCCTAATCTTGTCAATAAAGAAGAAGGTTACTAGTGGTTCAAAGGAGGAGGCAATTACTCCTCCACAAATGGACAAAAACTCTCACGGCATAATGGAATCCAGGTGCCTTGCACTAGTGGGTGGTTACCCAAAGCTTGGCTTCGGCCTTATTGAGCGCCAAGACTATCATCAGCATGTTAGATGGCAAAAATGAATCATTGGTTCAGGGGCGCTAGGCCGTAGCCTTATAGTCTGCTGGTAATTTGCGTGACCCGTTTGAGACATGGATTGCGCTTGCGGAAAAATTAAGCATGTTTCTATGTATGTTTTCTGTGTGTTCTTCCCGAATGGGAACATAGATATGCCACCGAGAACAATGTCCTCGCTATCCTTCACACGGAGGAAGAGTACTCGCGTCGTAGAGGTGGGGTCAAGTGGATTACCAAAGGGGATGCAAACACACGCTACTTTCATGCATAAGCGAATGGCCGTAGGCGTAAGTGCTCCATCCAACGTCCACAATCGGAGCAGGGCATATCTATACTTTCAACATTAGCTGGACGGGCTCGGCTGAGCCCAAATTGGGTGTGCTGCACTCTAATCTGTGGGTTCACTCGCAGCGTGTTTCGCATGAGGAAAATTCTAAGCTTTTGTGCTCCTTCCTGGCTCAAGAGATCGACGCGTAGCTTCTCTCCATGGAACTGGATAAGGTGTGCGGTCTAGACGGTTGGTCGGTTGCCTTCTTCCACATGTTCTTGAATTTTCTAAAGGGCCCTTTGCTTGCCATCTGCACTGGTTTCACGGTCGGTACGCTTGACATATGTAGGTTAAAATTTGGCATGCTTCCGTTAATTTTGAAGTCAAGGGGGCTGACAAAACATTTTCCAATTTCTCCTGATAGCGCCGATCAATGTTCCTTTTAAAATCCATTGTAAAAAGCCTATGCCTCACGTCCCTCTCCGGTGGCCCATCGCGTCATAAATAGATGTCGATCCGCGTTTATCAAAGACTGTTACATCCTTGAAGGATTAGTGGCATTGCATGAGATAATGCACAGAGTCAAGAGATGTAGACAATAGGTGACCCTACTTAAGTTAGATATCAAAAAATCTTATGATTGTGTCAACTAGGTATTTCTCCACGAGGTTTTTCTTCACAATGGTTTTGAGGCTAGGTGGGTTCAACAAGCATGGGTTGATACAAGGCAATCCTCTACAGCTTGCTCTTTAACTTCGTTGTCGAGGCACTCTCGGCAATGCTCGATAGGGATCGAGCTACTGGGCATATGAAGGGGGGGTGGCCACCTTATCCCCAGGGTGTGTGCACTTGCAATACATAGATGACACAATGATGTTGTTCGAACTAGACCAACTTAGTATTGCCTCGGTAAAACCAATCCTTCTATGCTTTGAGGCAATGTCGGGGATGAAGGTTAATTTCCATAAGTCCAAGGGGATGGATCACTGGGAGGAATATCAGGTTCCAAGTTAGGAGACTTCCCAATCTCGTACTTAGGATTCCCAATTAGTAACAAGAACCTTAAAATCTCTGATGGCGAGGCATTGTGTTGTTCGGTAGCTAAGAGGGTTTGCGCGTGGCATGCAAGGTCATGTCTTCGGGCGCCAGGCTGATCTTAACAAATTTGAGCATCTCCTATCTTACCATGTCCACAATGGGATTGTTCCTTCCAGATGATGGGGCTTACACCAAACTGGACATGTCGCGCTCCAAGTTCTTTTGGGAAGGAGCTGGAGCCAAGAGGAAATACCATGAGGTTAAGTGAGTGACAGTTTTACCGTCCAAAAAAGTCAGGAGGCTTGGGCATAATAAATTTGAAACTTATGAACATTTCCCTTTTATCCAAGTGGGCTTGGAAGCTCTCCCAAAATGCTAGTGGGCTTTGGGCTAAGCTTTTCAAAGCAAAGTATTTCCTGGACTGCTCTTTTGTTTTGAATCTAGGGTTTGTGGCTACCCATTTTGGAATGGGATCCAAGCGGTTAAGCTGGCTTTCACTTTGGGGGCAAAGTTTTCGACTAGGAATGGCAAGCCCATCCGCATTTTTGTTTGACTATTGGTTGGATTTGCAGCTGCTTTGGATGGAATTATGTGCTCTGTACTCCATAATAGTGGAGCCGGATATCTCGGTAGCCGAGGCATTTCTCTTCCCCCCCCCCTAGTTGTATCCTTTCATCGTGAGCTAACCACTATCGAGAATGCTAGTCGGAACTCTCTTTGGGATAGGCTCCAATACATGCTCATGTCCAGTGGTGCGGACGTGGTTACGAGGCACCTTACTAGCTCTAGCCAGTTTTCGGTAAAATCGCTCTATGCACAACTATCTAAAACTTCTTCACTTTTTTTCATGTGCCATATTTGGAAGGCCACTACCGCTCAAAGATAAAATATTCTTGTGGCAAATGTTTAGAAACCACCTGCCGACGTCTAACAATATAGTTAAGCGCAATGACCGTTTGGATGCCCATTGTGCTTTGTGTGTGGTGCGGAAGGATGCCAACCATGTCTTCTTTAGATATCCTTTTCGCGCTTTCTGTGGAGTGCAGTCCGTGAAGCTTCGGGGCTGCATTGGGATCTAGCCTCTGGTGCAGAGTTGATCTTTCTATTGAACTCGTTACGTGGCATGTCCAAACACGTAATGTGGCCATATGTAGAGCCATTGTTATGGGCCATTCGGCAAAACGACAACAAAATTACGATTGAGGTTGCCCTCCCTCACCCTGCTGACCGCTTTTTCTAGTGCAATGTTTACATGCAGCAGTGGATGCTGCTTGGGAAGCGAAGCGACGTTGATAGCATAGTGTTGGCGACCAACAAGCTATGACGGGTCTACTCGATGGCTCGTTCATCTCCGCCGGTGTGTTAGGGTCATGGCATCCTTTTGGATCCTCCCCGAGTCTGCGGGCTCTGCCTTAGTTTGATGCCCTAGTGATTTATCTCATACTCAGGAAACCAAGTTTCCTCTATGTAGTGTGACTTGTTTGTATATTGCCGGTGTGTAGGCTTTATTAAGTTTAAGCCGGACACTTTTTTTATCTTCATTCTAAAAATAACCTCGCATTCCTCTCGTTCCAAAGTTCCCCCACAACGAGCATGATGGTGGAGGCCATCTCTTTCCTACTTTGGCCACGACCAAGAGTACCGTGGTAGTCCACCCCATTGAGCGATGTTCACTCCAAGGAGGCAAGCCATGCCATTAAAACCTTGAAAACACAGATGGAGGGTTTGCACTTGAACAAAATGTGTGTAGCAGACTCAAGCTTCCTCCTAAAAAGTTGACTGAAGCCATGGTTTGGACATCCTCTCCTCTCTAGACCCGGTGGTCGAAAATCATATTCTTGATGAAAAGTCATGCAAAAAACTTCCACTTGGGGCACCCACTTATAAAACATTGCATGCTTAATCAAAATGGTGATGGACCCCTCAGCGGAAGCAGCGGAGTAGATGCCATTTGCCGCAAGCTTCCAAACAATGTTATTGGCGGTCTCTTGCTGAAGATGAACATGATCAAGCATAGCCCAAAGAGCGCAAACTTGATTGATGTGATAAATTATGAGTCCCGTGGACATGTCAATTCTCCTCAGCCAAGCATTGTCGTGGAGAGTGTGATGAGGAACAAACCTCGAGGCAAGATCTGATCTATCATCACAACCCTATCTTTCATGGCCGTCCACCTTCAGTGCAGTAGCCTCTTGCCCCGCACGTGGTGTACACGAAGTAGAGGGTTTGAACCTTGCGGTTGAACACAATATAACCAATCTAGAAGATTGAAACTCACGCGCAAGACAATTTCTATGCAGAAATCACAATATACAGGTCTTCAAAGATTCCTCCAAAACATAGGATTTTCAGACAGCTTCCCTCAAAACTCGATATGGGTATTTTTCTGCAATATATGTCTATTTCCTCAAAATAACTTGTTGTTACATGGCACACAACATAGGATTTAATACATGAACCAACCAACTTAGCTTGGAAAGAAAGTTGATTGCCCAACTAAATCTCCTTTACATGCTAAAAAATTACCTAAAATCTACCAACTATTAGATTTCTTAGTTTATAGGTTAGCAAGACAATCTTTACAACCCAAATCAAACACCTTAGATTTCTATCATAAATAAATACGACTTCTTTTAAATTGGTGCGTCACTGTGGTATACTATGCATTGTAGACCCCAACAGCAAGTCTTCCAACACAATATATTCCATGCATGTGAACCTCTCAGCCAAATCTCTCCTTGATTGGAACGAATAAAAATAGCAAGTTCATGCACCTTTCTCTTTATACCGCGGCCCTTAAATAATCCGGCCATATCTTCTTCAAAGTAGGAAGCCAATCTCTTTGTTTTTGTCATACACCTTTCACTTTCTACCATTTCCCGTAAATAATTCGACCATCTCTTCTTCAAAGTAGGAAACTAATCTCTATTTTGTCATCTCCAACTCTTAAATTATAACTAAGTTGTTGTTTCCTTTTACTCATATGATTGATATGGTGGCTTTGAAATGACAAAATAGAAGCATGGACTTCTCTTCTCCTCAGCCCGCCCACATGCATCCATACCTGGGTTCTTCTTGCTCCCAATTGAAGTTATTTTTGTCCAGTCCTGGACAAATACATTATTACTCATGTCCAACCCATACAAAGTAGATGCATGGCTACGACTTATGCACAATGTGTACATTGGCGCTTTATAATCACAGACTGGAATAACGCTAAGAATATCATAAACATGTATGATCGTATCATCCTCTAGACCTTGAGACGAAACTGGCCTTGGTTTTGAGTAAGTCCCTTCAGAGATATTTAACTTGTAGATTGATCAGAGACCATAGAAATTCAATAGCTTTGACCTTCTTCTTTTCTGCTTCTTTGTGATCTTTTATCTTCTCAAGGTGTTCTTTCCTCCAAGCAATAAAAGGCTCATCCTTCACGTGCACGAAGCCATATTTCCGACCCTCATTAATGTGATATGTGTTGGTGCGACTATTATATTTAGCACGGTGCTCCTTGTACCATGTATCTCCCAACAACAAGTGACATGAAACCATCTATATAGGGAACATGTGGCACATGACTTCTCAAAAGGATTTTTTCAACAAAAGCGATACCTTTGTTCAACAAGTATGGTGGAGACCGTCGGCCTCTATATCATTGTGATGCACAAAACCATTTATATTAATTGTCAAGCAGAGTACTAAACAAATGCATCTTGGGCCGAAACATTATAGGTTGTGAAAAAAACACCTAGGACTAAATCAACTTCTTGCACAACAACGCCTTCAAGAAGGGATAAACGTCCTCGCTTGTCGTCGCCACATCCTATCAAAGATGGACCAGACATGATTTGCATCATGGTTGCCGAGACCAGCACCACAACAAGTAGACAACACCTTCAACAAGGTAACAACACAAGTTCGTCACTGGTAAGCATGATTAATAAAGGCCGGTACAAAATAATTCACCATAGATATGAAGGAGTGTTTCAATTAGCATCTTCATCATGTATGAGGCGATATTAACATCCATTAGTACTCCATGTGAATAAGGTTAATCCGCGTAAAGTCAGCGATGCATTCATCACCATTCTTCTTTGGAAGGATCGCAATGTTGGCCGAATTAAGCCGCTTAATGTGCTCAATAATGAGTCTGGAAAATTTATTGATCATAGCCATGATGCCATGCTTAATTGTAGCACAACAAGCCTTGGAAAAAGCCCCGACAAAGCGATCTGGAGATGGAGACTTATCCTTAGGCATTTGTGCAATGACGTCAATCATTTCCTTCTCTGTGAAAGGGTCTCCGATGCCAGAGAGGTCGTAGAGAAATATAGAATTTTCCAATTAAAGTCTCTTTGACACCCCTATGCTTTATGCGACATGGTGGAGAAATGGTCTTGCACCACCCTTGCTTTATCATTGTCGAAAGTAAGCTAGCCGGCTCCCTGCCGAATCTTGTCGATGAAGTTATTGTGCCTTCAAGCATTGATGCAGAGGTAAATTTTTTGTATTTGCATCACCCTCCTTAAGGTTTTAAATGATCTTTCCAGACTCGTTAGATCGACGACCCTCCACGTTATCCTTTATCTCAAATCACTCTCCTCTAGTGAAATCGGTAGGGAATCTATGTCTGTATAGAATCTAAGGATGACCTCAAGCGCCATGTACAACCGAATCTTGAGGTAGAGAAAACATCATTGCTCCATCACCGAAGATGGATGTTGGTGCAATTTAATTTGTCAAAGAGCACCCTAGACGGCTCCTTGTGTGGCGAGGGCTTCCCCCAAGCCTCCACAACAAAATTCCAAAAACCAGAAGCTTGACCCAAAAGTTCTCGAACTTGAATGCACGCAGCTACTTCAGACCATGTCACTAGCAAGAAACAAGGGACGATGATCAGATAGGGCGGATGAGGAGGCAGCGAGCACATGATTTTCAAAATGAAGATCCCAATAGTTGTTGCGGAAATAGCTATCCGGCTTGGATAGGGTCGGATCCCGCCGCTCATTACACCAAGTGAACTTCCTATTCTGCAGGTGGATCTCTTTAAGCTCGCATGGATCAAGAGTACCGCATAAGCGAGTGACGAGCATAATATTGGTGTGCCTCCTGTTTTGCATCAGGCTCTATAAATTTGGTTAAATTCACTTGTTACTAACCACATGACACCAAGACAAAGTTTGTGGACGAGGAGCTCCGCAAAAGAACCATCTTTCCGAAGATAGGTCATGGGTCCATAGGTCGTAGTCAGCTTGATCTCTATCATAGCTGATAGATGGAACACCTCGCTGGTGATGCCAGAAGCATCGAGCATGTCGTTGTTCTAGAAAAGCAAAATACCACCCCAAGTACCAAGGGCCGGTGTGACTGGAAAGTTCCTCAGCCTGACGTCGCCAAAATAAATGATAGTAGCAGCATAAGTCGTTCCCAACTTGGGTTCTTGAATGTGCACGAGTTTATGAGAGGAGGTCACAACCATCTCAAGGAAAATTGATATTCTATCATGATAGTTTAGCCCCATGAGATTACAACTAATGATGCTAAGGGTGTTTCTAACATTGGTAAGAAAGGGTAATCAAGCATAGCACACAAGGAACACTTGCACTTTAAGAAACAATGGACTACAAACAAGTTCGGACCATCTCTAACCACAACATTATGCTACAAAGAGGAACAACAAGGTTCGGGAGAATGCCCTCCCCTAAAGACAGACAACAAAAGGCTTGCTAGAATCTGGGACTAAAAGAACTCAAGCAACAACTTGTACACAAAGTTAGACCACAATCATGGTTTTGATCGATTCCTGCATTTACTAGTCGAGGCTCTCCTCTCCCCCATGCAGGATCAGAACATCCTCCATCGTGGTAGCCAGGTCGCAGTCCTGCCTAAAGAGCCCATGCATGGAGCGCGCTGACGGTGACCAACGAAAGCTTCCCTTGGAACAGTCTATCAAACTTGGAGATAGAAGCTGATTAACATCCTCGCCCTCGACGATAATCTCCATATGCCAGTACGGGATCTTCTTGGCAATCACGCCACTAGGGTGGACCTGATCTTGGACTGGAGGCAAGCGTTGTTGCAAAGAAGTGACACAACGTCGGGCTGCAAAGTCGATGCCTCGGCCTATAGCAATGAGGAGTGAGAAGTAGCGGAGGCTAGTGTCGGATGACGAACAACGTGGCCGATGGGGTCTCAACATTGTGGGGTCTAGGGGCTGGGTTCCCATGCTCGTGCATGAGATCCGACATGGACTCAACCATCAGTGGTGATGCAGAGGCCACTAGTGGCGGCGGTGTTCCCAGGAGCGGAGTAGGTGTAGTAGGGTCATGCATATGTGTGAGTGGTAAGCGCATAATAGCTTCCCACACTGTGGCGTAGCATGCGCCACATAAGAGCTTGTGGCATCAGAGAAGCAGGCCCACCATTGGTGAAGCATTGAGAGTGTTGTGCAGTAGCTGAGTGAAACCAGCCCCCACCATGGCCTAGGATGCACCCTTTGACCATAGGGCGTGGGAGGCAGGGCCGAGACAGTCTTGCCCGCTAAGTTGTGCAGGCACGCGAGGGAGGGCTGTCGACGGTTGTCCTAGAAGCCGACGCATGGCCATCACGGGATGAGCGGATGTGCTAGACAAGCACCGCGCCATGACGCTACACTACAGCTTCCCGCAACCAGTGAGGTCCGCCAGTCACAGCACCACATAGTGCACTGCAGCTCCGCCGCACTGCCAATGAAGACAGTCCCAACACGATGAACGTTGCGCTGGAGCAACCACACCCCCTCATCTGCGAGGTCCACCGGTCATAGCACCATTTGTTGCATTCCAGCTCCGCCGTGCCGCCGATGAGACGGCTACAACACCATGAACATTGTATTGCAACTCCTCCCCGCCGGTCGCAGCGCCGCGTGTTGCACTGCAGCTCCGCCGTCCCCGACAAGATTTGTAAGGGCGCAACACCGTGCGCGCTGCACGGAAGCATCCCTATAGGCCGGCGAGATCCGATCACCTGCAACGCCGGCAGCGCTGTACCAACGTGCTCGGCAACATCGACCACAACAGCGGCCTACTGCGCCAATGATGCTCGGCAACATAGACCACAACGACGGAAGACACAGATGCTGCAAGATGACGCAGGTGCAGCGGGTCGACGGCTGCTGGGTTGCCGCACCCCGCCTGCGGCTGCTCCGGCGAGATCCATGGTGAAAGGTCGGAGAGGGATGCGGAGAAGAAGTGGAAAAATGAGGATCTCGCTCGTGTGTGGAAGAATGAGTGCATCTGAACGCCATCATGATCCTGACTTTGACTTCTCGGGAGCTGTTTCCATTGTGGAGGCCGCTGTCGCTGGAAGAAACTGGCGGTCTGGCTTTTCTTAACCAGGGGCTGAAGGCACACATCAATATTTGGAAGGAGAGACTGACCATGGATGCAAGCACCGGTGTGGCATAGTAGAATGGGCTCCTGGAGTTCTGCATGGATGGTGAGTCACATGGAGTAGAGATGGAAAAGGTGTCCGGTGGTGAGGACTGAGAAGGAGACTTGTTTTGCCAAGCTTCTACCATGCGGACACACGACAGAGAGCGGCGGCAGTTGTGGTCACGATGTGGCTGAGCTTGCGAGACAGATGCCAAGGACGAGGGCGGTGGCTAAGCTTG